>NW_025953274.1:0-294639 GCF_022496945.1 Annulohypoxylon maeteangense
TATAAATATATATATATATATGTATATATTTTAAATATTAAAAACATATATTAAAAAAAATGTATAAAAAATTTAAATATAAAAAAAAAAAAAAAGAAGTAATATTTTTTTAATTATTATAATAAACGAATTATTAACTTATAAAACAATTATAAATAACATATTTTTATATTAAATAATAATTAACGGGAACATGTATGGAATAATTATTAACATAAAACCAATGGTAAATTTTTATATAATTATCCATTAATATAAATTATAAAATATTTTCGATTAAATCGGTTATTAAATTAAAAAAAAGAAATATAAAATTATTAATTAAATAATTACATATTTATATTAAAAATTAATTTTAAAATAATAATAAGGCATGAAAAATGTATTATAAAACTTTTTATAACGTTTCGTTAAAAAAAATATTATTATAAAATAATAATGTTTAAAAAATAAATGTTTATAATTTTTTATTAAATGATATTTTATTACGCATAAAGTTTTAAATAATTATAATATAATTATTTAATAATATTATAAAAATAATTTTAAATAATATTACCCGTATAATATAAAATACGGATTTTTTTAAGTAATATCCCGTTAAGAATTAAAGGTATTTCTTTTCGCATATAAATTGCCGTATAATTACTTATACTCGTAATAACTTAAAACTAAAACTTTATTTCACTTATATACCTTTAATTTTAATTTATTTTAATTCGATAAAATAAATTAATAAAAATACGAAACTTAATTTAATTAAAAACTTAATTAATTATTTTTTAATTAATATAAAATGTACTTATATTATTTATAAATTAATAAATATATAAGTAATTAAAATAAAAAGCATATTTTAATAATAAAATTAACATTTTCTTTAAAATTAAAAATTATTAAATTTATTATTAAAGTATATATTTTAATTTAACTTATTATTTTATAATTAGTTTAAATCTTAAATATTTATAATTAAATTAATATAAAAAGTCGTTAAGAATTAAATCGAATAATATTAATTATATGTTATTAAATTTTTTTATTAATTAATTATTTAAGTTTAAAATTATTAATATATTTTATATAAAAAATTAAAAAACTTTCGATTAAAAGTTTATTAAATAATTAATATATAGTTTTACTTTTAATTACTTTTAGTTTAATTAACTTTCGATTTTAACGGTTATAATTTATATTAATTAAATTTTTTTTAAAAACCTTTTCGATTAATATAAAGTTTATATTTTTATTAATTTATTTCATTAAGTGAAAATAAATTAAAATTAAAAGTATATAAATGTAATAAAGTATAATTAAAGTTTTAAAAATTATTAATTAAATTATTATTAATATATATATTTATATCGTGATTTATATGCGAAGAAAAGTATATTTAATTTTAACGGAATATTACGTAAAAAAAAACTATTTTTTATATTATGCGGGTAATATTATTTATAATTTTTTTTGGAAAAAAAGTTTTAAAAGAAAATAAAAGATTAAAAAAAAAAAGGTAATATTCGTTTAAAAGATTAAATATTAAGTTAAGTATTATTATTAAAATTATATTAAAATATATATATATTACTTATTTATTTAAGTAAGTAATTAAAATTAACATATTAATTAAATATTAAATTAATTAAATAATTTAATATATAAATTTTTATATTTATTTTTATAATTTATAAAGAATATTTATTATAATTATTATTATTTAATAATTAACGTTTATATTATAAAAGAAAAAAATGTTTTATAAAAGTATTATAATAAAGTTTCGGAATTTTTATTAAAAAAAATTTATTTAAATGTTTATTATTTACGTTATTATTATTAAAGTTAAAGTTAAAAGAAAATAATAATGGTGGTATATACGTATTTAAATTATTAAGTTAAGTAAATTTAAAAAGCTTAAATTTTTTTTCGTTAATATTAATATTATTATTTTTTTCCTTTTTTTTTTCTTTTTTATTAATTAAATATATTATCCGTTTTTTTTTAACGGAATATACTTAACGATATTTTTTTTCGTTAATTTCGTTTCGAGAATGTTTTTTATTATTAATTTTAGCGAATAATAAGGATAATTTTATAACTTAATTTATTAAGCCGGCATGTTTCGTTATAATTTTTAAATTAATACCGAAAGTCGATAAATTTCGTATTAAAAACTTAAATAAGTTTCGTTAAATTTAAAAAATACGAAAAATGTTATTTTAAAATATAAATTAAATAAAACAAACGAATAAAAATTTACGAAAAATATCGTAAAAAGTATGTAATTTATAATTATAATATAACGTTTATTATTTAAAAAAGTAACGGAATTACGAATATAAAATATATAACATTAATTTATATTTATTACCGGTATATTTTAAAAATATAAATAACTTTATTTAATTAAATATATAATAAACGTTAAAATAAAATAATAAACCGTTAATTAAATTGTTTAATAATACCCGAATAAATAAATTATAAAAATATTATATTATATTATTTATAAAATATTAATTCTTTACGAACCGAAGGATAATATAAGCGTATTAATTTTTATAAAATGTTTATGTAATACGGTAATATTTATTACGTATAATAATAACGTTAACGTTTACTTGTGGTAAAATTTAAACTTTATATTAAAAAACGGGAAAGATTTTAATATTATTTTAAATTTCGAATAAACCGTTATAAAAAAATACTTAATTATTAAAGTTTAACGTAATAAAGTATTAAATTATAATAAATTAACGATTATTTAATTTTACGAATTATGTTAAGTTTACTTTTTAAGTACGTAAAAATAAAAAAGTAATAAAAGTTTTTACGTAAAATATTATCGAAAAAGTAAATAATATAACGCGCGTTTAAATTAAACGTTTCGGTTAAATATAAATAATTTTTATTATTTTTATTATAAAGTTATATATTTTTAATTAATATATAATATGTAAAATATATTAAGTTATAATTAATGTTATCGTTATTTAAAGTAAGAAAATATAATAATAAAAAATAACTTTAAAGATATTTAAAATGAAAAATATTAATACTTAAAACCGTGGTTTATACCGTAATATTTATATTTATAAAATAAAAAAAGATAAAAAAAGCGATTATAGCTAGGAATAATTCTTTAAATTTTATTACGTATATCCGAAATAAACAAATTAATTAATTACGATAAAACGTTAAATAAAAACGTTAAATAATAAAAAAGTAATAAATAATAATTATAAGTTAAAATAAAACACCCGGGCTAAATAAATAATGTTACGACTTAATTTAAAACGTTTTAGTTTAATAATATTTTAAATTAAAAAAACTTTAAAGATTATATAATAACTTTTATATGTATATTTTATAAATTAAAATCTTTTTAATTTTTTATTTATTTTTTTAAAACTTGTAATAATTTAAAAATTAAATATTTAAAATTATAAAATTAAAAGTTTTAATTATAAAATAATTTTATAAGTATATTATGTTTTAAAAAAATATTATTTAAATAGGAAAAAATTAAAATAAATATATTAATAAAAGTTTTATTATTTTAATAATATTATATTTTAATAATATGATTTAAGTTCGAACGTTTGTTTTTTAATTAGTTAAAAATTTATCGATAAACTCTTGTAATTAACATAAGTATAAAGTTTTATATATAAAATAATCGTAAATTTATATATTAATTTCTTTTAGTTTTTTTTTTATTTTTTAATTTAAATAACTTTTTTTATTTATTTTTAAACGAATTAAAACTTATTAAATAAATTAATTAAAAGCTTCGTAATTAAAAGAAATAAGTTATATAAAAATTAACGTTTATTTAATAAAAGTATAAAAAAAAGCATAATATTTAAAAAAAATTTAATTTTAAAAAATTATATAATATCGGTTATAAGTATTTTTTAAGTAAATATATTAAGTTAAATTAAAAGAATTCTTTAATATTTCACCTTTTAATATATATAAATTAAAAAGATTAAATTTATAATTTATTTAAAATAAAAGTTTTTAATATATTAAATTATAAAATATTTAAATAAATAAGTAAAAAGTTATTTAATTAAAAAATGGTTAATAATATTATATTAATGTTTTAATAATAATAATTTATTAATAATGTTTTTAATTAATTAAAAACCTTATTTTTAAATTTAAATTATATTATTAAAATGTAATATTATTAAAATAATAAAACTTATTAATAAAGTTAATTCGTTAAAAAATAAAACATTATATAAAAGTCCCGTTTTATTTTTATAATTAATAATAAAATATTTATTATAAATTTTAATTAATTATTATAATAAAATAATTTTTATAATTAAATTATTATTATACTTTAAAAAAATAACTTTTAATTTCATAAATTAATTATTTTATATTATTTAAATATATAAAAAAAAAAAAAAACAATATATAATTAATATATTTAATTATATTTTATTTAAACATTTATAAATTATTTAATTAAAATTTATTTTACTTAAAATCGAAATTTATCTTTTATTAAATTTAAAACTTATCCTTTATTAAACCCGAAACTTATTCTTTATTAAATTTTATTAAAATATTAATTACGTAACGAAATAATATCATATATATATAAAAGTTTTTATAATTTATTATTATAAGTTTTATTATTATTTATATTTAATTTACGGAAAATTATATTTAACTTATAATTTAAAAAAATAATTAATGTTAATTATAAATTAATATATAAATTTTTACTTAATATATTTTTAATTTTTTTAACCGTTGTTTTAAATTCATTAATAATTATATTATTCGAATTTTTAAAAAATCGTAATATGATTATATAATTATTAATATTATTATTAACGAAGTATAAAATTATGTTTTCGTTTTTATAATAAACGTATAATTAATATTTTAATATATAAAAATAATAATTAAAAGGAAAAATTTACGAAACGGTAAAACGAAATTTAAAAGTGTTAAATTAAGTATTAATATTAATAATATTTATTTTAAAAATAATAATATTTACTTTAAAAGTAATAATATTAATTTTAAATGTAATAATATTTATTTTAAAAGTGGTAATATTTATTTTAAAAACGGTAACATTTACTTTAAAAGCGGTAATATTTACTTTAAAGATAATAATATTTTTTTTAAAGATAATAATATTTACTTTAAAAATAATAATATTTTTTTTTAAAGTTACGATATCGGTTTTTAAAAGTATAACGTTAATTTTAAATTTTATTACGTTTAAACGTAATAATTAATATTAAACGTATAAATATTACTTTTAATAATGTTAATATTTATTTTTATTTTTTAAAAAATAATTATAATTTATTAGTTATAATTAATTACGGGTAAATTATTATATAACGATAATTCATTTATAATTCGAAATATATATTTTATTATAATTGAAAAATTAAGTTAAAGTTTTAATTCCATAATATATGTAATAAATATAGAGTAAAAATTTAAAAAAATAATATTTAAATTAATAACTTAAGTGAATAAAGTTTTAAAAAAAATTATTTAAAAAAATATTTTTATAAAAATAAATAATAAGGATTTTACGCGTTATATTATATTAATTATACTTAAATATTTATCCTTATATTTTTAATTCGTAAAAAAAAATAACTTAAATTTAATATAATTAATGTATTTAAAAAAATGTATAAAATATATATAAATTTAAAATAATTATTATATAAATAATATTTTCATAATAAAAATAATCTTAAAAATTATTATTAAATAAATTTCCAAATGTTTAAATTAAAACTTTTTAATATATATATAATAAAAAAAATTTTATATAAATAAAAGTTATATTATTTAAAATTAAACTAAATTAAATTTAAAGTTATATATATAATTATAATTATTATATAAACATTTTCGATTTTTATTTTAAACATTATAAATAACGTTACGAATTAATAATAATATAATAAAACATATTATTATAAATTAAATTAAATTAAATTAAATAAATTACCTTATATAGTATAAGGTTTTTTTTTTTTTTCTTAAAAATAATATAAATTTTATATATTCGTTAAAAATTAAAAAAAATAAATGGTTAAATATTAAAACATTTATAATTAATATTATTTATATTATATAATTTTAATTAATATACGTATTATATTAAAAAAAGGCTTAACGTTAATTCGAACGCGTTTTAAATTATATTAAAATTTTATTATATACTTAATTAATTTTAATTATTTATAACTTAATTAATTTAACGTTTTAATTTTTTTAATTTAATTTAATCGAAAATGTTTAATTTAAATTATATGTTATTTTTTTTTTTAATTTTTAAACTTTTATTTAATTATAATATTTAAAATTAAAAGTTAATTATCACTTCGATTAATTCGAATTAATTTTAATTTAATTTAACTTTAATCGTAAAACTTCGATTTAATTTTTTATTAATTTTAATGTAATTAAGTTTATTCGAAAACGCATTATAAAAATAATTAAATTATTTTAATTATTAAACTTTTAAAAATATTTTAAATGCGAAATAATTAATTAAAGATTTAATATTATAAAAAAATATAAATTTTAAAATCGGGTTTAAAAGTTTAAATTACGGTATTTAATTTCTTACTTAATATATATAAAATAATATATATACGTTTTGTTAACGTTTTTCCGGTTTTATATAACGTAAATAATATTTATATACTTAATTATTTAAGCTTAATTTCGAAAACGCGGGAGTTTATCGATAAATATTTTAATTAATTAAAAAACACGTATTCGAATTTAAATTACATTATTAAAATAATAAAACTTTTATAAAAACTCGGTTTTAATTAATTAAAAAAATATTATAACTTTACATTATTAAATACGATTATAAAAACCGCATATTTATTAAATACTTATTTATTTTACCACTTTTTTTATTATATTTTTATTTATAAAAATTATTTTACGTTTAATTAAAAAAAAAATTAATAACTAAATATTTATAAAATCGGGATTTAACTTATAAAATTTTCGTTAAGTTTATAAAAGTTTCGTTAACTTTTAATTTTAAAAATAAAATAAATAAAAAGCTTCGTTTATATATATACCGTATTTTTTATAATAAAAATAATTAAAAGCTTTTTATATAATAACGTTATTATTTACAAGTTTTTTAATTTCGTTTTATAACTTAAATAACATAAAATAAAATAAATAATAATACGTATACTTTTAATATAATTAATTTTTTAATATTTATATTAAGTCCGGTTTATTTATTAAATAAACGTATATATATAATTTTAATATTTAACGATAAATAATTATTATTTAAAAAAATAAATTATAATATTTATTTATAATAACTTATTTATTAAATAATTATATATTTAAAAGTTATTTATTTTATTAAAGAATATTTAAAGTTAAAAAAACGTAAATTTAAATTATTATTTAAAAATAAAATCCCGAATGTAAAAAAAGTTTATTAAATATTAGTTTTTTTTTAAGTTAATAATTAAAAGTTTATAAAATTAAAATTAAACTTATAAAATTTTCGCAAGGGTTTTATTTACGGTTAATTTTAAAAGTAAAATAAATAAAAAACTTTACTTATATATATATTATATTTTCCATAAAAAAAATAATTAAAAATTCTTCGCGTAATAACGTTATTATTTCGTAGTTTTTTAATTCCGTTTCGTAATAAAGTTAATTATTATAATTTTTATTATTATTATTATTATTATTACGAAAAAGTTATAAAAATATAAAAAATAATATTTTTAATAAATTTAAAAAACGGTGTTATATATTAATAATAATATTTTAAAATAATTAAATTTATATTTAACGTAATTTTTATTAAGTAAATACGTGCTTAATTTTATTAATAATACCGTTTTTTTTACGCTTTTTTTTTTTCTACTTTTTAATGAAAAAAATATAACATAAACCGTTATAACGTACGTTTAAAAATATAAATTATTAAATAAGTTATAAAGATTTTATATTTAAATATAAAATGTAAAACTTAACTTAACACGCTTAATATACTTTTAATAAAACTTTAAAATAATTATATAAATAACGATTTTTTAACGTTAATATTAATTATTATTATTATTATTATTTCGCTTAATAAAAAAAAAAAATTAAATTAAACACGTTAAATTAATAAATAACCTTTTTTAAAGATTAAATATTAATTACGAAAAGAATAATATTAAGGATTTAAATAATAAAAATATAAATAATAATTAATAGAAATTATTTAACTTTTATTTAAATATTATTATATTTATAAGTTTTTTTAAATATTATCGTATTTTACATTTAAATAAAACTCATTATTAAAATGAAATATATTTACTTTAAAATAAATTAAAAATTTAATATAATAAACATTAATTTTTCTTAATTACTTTTTAAAAATTAAATGTTTAAAATAAAAAGTTTTATAGTTTTAATGTTTAATAATATTTATTTAAAAAAAAAAAAAAATTTAAATATAAATAATTAAATAATTTACTTTCTTTTTAAAAGCTTATAATTTTTTTTATAACGAAATAATTAATTTTATTAACGTCGATTTACGTTAAACTTCGAATAATTACTTAAATATAACGTTAAAATAAAAAAATTAATTAAATAAGTAAATTATAAAATTTAAATATTAACGTAAAATTAAAAAATAAAATAAAAAATAAATAATATATAATATATACTTAATAAAAAATAAAAATAAGTTATATTTTTTTTTAAATTTAATAAATATTTACTTATATAACTTTTACTTTATTTTTTTCTTTATTAATAAACCGTAAAATTTAATAATAAAAGTTAACGTTATTTTACCGTTTTAACTTATTAAATTAAAAACTTTATAAAATAAAAAATATTCTTATTTATAATAAATATTTATATATTTACTTAAGTATTAAAAATATTATTATTAAACATTAATAACGCTTTATAAACTATAAAGCACAGTATAAGTTCCATATATACTGTTTATTAATACTGTGTACATTTTAATACATTAATTAAATTGGCGGGTTAGCGGATACGGGCTTATGGTCCACCCTACTCCCGCTGGTTGTGTGTTCATAATTTCTCCCCCTTTTCCGATCTTACGTGTATCCGAGTGACAACTACCAATCTCACCGAGATAGCTGCGAGTGCAATTTCTGGATACCGGTTCAGAAGTTTTGGCTAGGCTTTTTTCTTTTACTCTTGAAAGTTGACGGTGACTCACCGCACAAGGACCCGGCGGCGCAGCAGGGGTCTTTGTTTTCTCATGCCAAGACAACATCAATGATGGATCGGTCATACAGACAATGTTAACATTTTGCTCCGGCCGATTTCCCGAGTTCGATTTTGGAAACTTCACCGTCAGGTTATGACCACCGATAAGCGAACATTATTCTTTGGGGGTCATACATATATGACGGAGATCAACACTTGAGTGAGGCATCTCTCCGATGGATACGCAGCTAGCACAGCACTAATGCCCGATATTCTTACGTTCGATATTTCCCTCTTATCTCGTACAATCGCTAACGAATTTGATATGTTATGATTTTTCTCCGGGCACGGAGGTGCCAGTTACACATACTGGGTAGTACGAAGGGATAAACTCAAGCATCACCAATTGCTTTAGCGAAACCGCGACCCCGTGGGGCAGTTCCCGCGGGAGTCGGGATCGGGGTGTGGCAATCGGATTTTGCTAGTAGGGAAATTTGGCTCACCTAGAGATTTACTAGGTTCTTTCATGTTAGTATACTTATTACCGAAGGATTATTATTCCCGGATGAGTTTTACATAATGAAGGAGCAACAGACATTTTCTGAATATAATATTAATACATAACTCTAAGTATAAACTCAAGCTTTAATTTTTTTATGTTGTATATGGTGGGTAAAACTTCTTTGTCTTTGGCAATGTGAATCTTACGAATTAATAATCTAGCTCGAGTTTTCCTTCATTTACTACCAATAGCATTACATCACATATCTAATATCTCCAAGTCGTCATGACGGTCTCTAACACAGACCAAAAGAATATCGAGAACGGTAATGACGCACCTAATGAGAACGATTCTCGGCTCAATACTCAGTCAGAAGATGAATTCAAGGAGGGCGGCTACGGATGGTCAGTTATTCAACGGTTACTTCTAAAGAGAAAATGATGTCTTATAGAATATGACTGATATTAACTATAGTGTCTCTTTAGGGTTGTGATTTTCGGTGTATTCATACTTAATGCCCATACCTGGGGACTTAACTCGGTAAGCATATCCTCACGTTCAAGGTTGTTTTAGACAATATTGGAAGTCAACATCCAATTTTCTAATCGTTATATGCTACCCGTAGAGTTATTCCGTGTTCCTCGCTTATTACCTTAGAACAGGCACTTTTGGAACTAGCCAGCTCGGATATGCCTTCGTTGGCGGGTTATCTATCTCCATAGGTATACTTTCCTCTTAATATATATGTACCTATACAAGGTACTATTATTACATCCATGGATTTAGCTAATATAGTCGCAGCGCTTCTCGCCTCCCCATTGGCAACTTCTCTCGTTGGATGGAAACGATGCGGCACGCGACGAACTATATTTCTCGGTGTTATATTTGAGACGTACATCTATCTCCGATCTACCCGCAAGTCTCAGATGCTGATGATATCTTATAGAATTGGGTTTATCGGCTCCTCTTTTGCATCGAAACTATGGCACTTGATACTAAGTCAGGGGGTGAGCTTCGGCTTAGGCATGGGTCTCTGCTTTGTCGCCTCTGCATCTGTCCCCCCTCAGTGGTTTGTAAAGCGTCGGTCGTTCGCCAACTCTATCGCCGCTTCCGGGTCTGGCTTCGGCGGCCTATGTTACTCACTAGCGACAAATGCAATGATCACTAACATTGGTCTGCCTTGGGCCTTTCGCATATTGGCAATCATCTGTTTCGTGGTAAATAGCGTCGCCGCCTATCTCATCCGAGACCGGAACGCCGCTATTGGGTCTGTTCATGTGGCCTTTAACTGGAGCTTGTTTAGGAGACCATCGTTCCTCTTGTTGCAAGCTTGGATGGTGCTCTCTCTCATTGCATACGTCATCCTTGTCTTCAGCATTGTCGATTATTGTCAATCCGTTGGCTTGACTGCCTCTCGGGCCTCTTTAGTAGGAGCAATATTCAATTGTAAGAACTTTCACACTTCTAACCCCGATCAATAAAGCTAACTTTAGAACGCAGTATTCCAGGGACTCGGAAGGCCCATGATAGGACTTTCGAGTGACTCTGTTGGTCGTTTGAATATTGCTAACCTTTCTACCTTGTTCTGCGGCCTTCTTTGCTTATTCTTCTGGACATTCGGCACTAAAACCTTTGCTAGCTGCATAGTATTTGCCATCCTTAGTGGCAGCGTTGCTGGTGTAATGTGGGCAACTGTTGCCCCCATAACTGCTGAGGTTGTTGGGCTTGCTCTTATCCCGTCAGGTCAGTTCTAAGATTTGCTTTTAGCGGCGTCCCTTACCTCCTCGGCTCAACCTTTTCATAACATTATAAGCTTGGAAGTAACGATTTCTTTAAATTATTATATCCTAACTGCGAAATAGCGCTATCCATGACGTGGGTTGTGCTTGTGCTGCCAGCGACCTTTGCTGAGGTCATCGCCGTGAGCTTAAGGCGGCCTGGAGAAGGGGGTTATATCCGCGTTCAGCTCTTCACCGCATTTTTATACATAGGCGCATTTCTTTTCGGTAAGTCTCACCGCTCCCCCAACCATCCTTGAGGATAAATCATAAAGTCACATCATAAAGATATATCAGAAAGAGATATATCAATATTCGCTTTCTGACTATCTATAATCTGATCTATGTTCTGATTGGTTAATACTTTTGATACAGGCTGGACTCTCAGAGCTTGGAAAGTCTGGGAATTGGAGCAAGTGCGGCTCGAAAAAGAAGAGCGCGAACTTGCTATTCGTGATGAGGGTGTCTTGTCGTCGGCGTTGGAAATACAGTCGCATAATGGTGACCCAAGGACCCAATCTTCTCGGAGGCCATTCTCAATCATCAAAGGCCTTTGGGTCATAGAACGAGTGTAAGAAAGCGATAAAAGTTTACAATCGAATCGTAATCTAGTTGATTGCATATACAGGCAGGAAAAATATAACTGGCAGCAATCTTGAGCTGTAGCCAAACATATATGAATAATTCACCGTGTACCCGGTTGTAATGGTGGATGATTCAATTCGCCATCTACGGATTAATACCTACTTTTAATCTCGAGCCACCAACTCGATGGCCTTAGCAGCAGCCTCATCAAAATCGTCAAAGGCGTATAATGGCAATCCACTCTGGGCAATGATATCCTGTCCTTCCTTCTCATTTGTTCCGCGAATTCGCACCACGACCGGTACGCTCATCTTCAACTCCTTAAACGCCATGATCACGCCTTCCGCGATCATATCACCGCGTGTCAGGCCGCCGAAGATATTAACAAATACACACTGCAACGAGGATCGATGATTAGCTTCATATCATAGGTAATCAAGCCCCAACCGGAGAGGGTAAGAAAGGAGGCATACCTTGACTCTGGGATCTTTCAATATAAACTCAAAACTCTTCTTCACCGTTAAACTTGTCGCCTTCCCACCCGTATCCAAGAAATTCGCTGCCTTACCTCCTGCATCGGCCAGCGCGTCCACCGTGTTCATAGCTAGTCCTGCGCCGTTAACCAGTGTGCCAATGTTACCATCTTTGAGCTTGATATACACAATTCCATCCTTCTCAGCAGCGAGCTCGTCCGGGTCCTCAGTGCTTGCGTTGCGCAGCTCTCCAGGATTCGTGTGCCGCCCACAACCCTTGGACGAAGCGATTTCGAACCCAAAATTCGCTCCTGCGACCTGAATTTTCGTACTGGCATCGGGAGTCTCGACGATCCAGATTTGTGCGAGGTAGTATTCTTGGTCTATGAAAAGTGCGAGGAGTTCATTGATCAAGGATTCCAAAGCACCCTTGGACTTTGGGTCAAGTTGGATGTGCTTGATTATGGCTTCGAGCTTCACGTCGTCTGGGGTTGATTTGGCATAAGGGAAGTCGAATTCCCTTGCCTCGGATATATCTCTGGTTGGAGAAGCGAGTATACGGAGATTCTTTGCGGATCTGTTGATGGTTAAAGCGATCATTTTCTGGGAATCTGGATCAAGTCCCTCGGATACGGGAACGTTATGCTCGCGTAGCTTCGCTAAGCATGTTTCCTGCGGTATGTATATACTCCGTCTTTGATATGGGGGCCTTTGATATAATGTGTTTTGGGGCAAAGGAGGACGGCGAATTAAGGTGTGCATTGCTCTCTGCTGTGGGATATGGCCTGGGGTAACTCCAGAAGCAGCTGTTGCTCTACTGTCTAGCATTGATTTCAGCACTGGGCCGAACCTAGAAGGATGGTTCACCACGACTGCCCCATCTGCCGTTAGGGCTTTGATTTTGTCTCGAACTGAGGGGTCACCAGGCAAGGTGAATGCTCCAGAATGACCCATGGTTCGTCCTGGGGGAGCATTGATTCCTCCGACCAGGGCTGCAATTGGTCTACCGAGGGTGTTACTGTCAGTATCAAGGCCATGGTATTAAGTCCCACGGATACTAACTTCGGATTTGCAGACACCTTCAGGTGTCGCCTCACCATGTCGGTGATCTCAAGTTCAGCATTACCCCCGATCTCTCCTATCAGTGCGATAGCATCTGTGTCCTTGTCTTCGAGAAGGATCTGTAGCCCTTCCTTTATAGTCGTTCCAGGTACAATATCACCACCGATACCTATACACATACTCTGGCCCAAGCCAGCTCTAAGTGTAGAGGCAGCAGCTATCAGGGAGAGTTAGAGATGAAGGTATATAACAGTGAAAGGTTCGTACCTACCTTCATAGCTCAATGTTCCCGATCTTGCCACAATTCCTACTCGTCCTGGTTTAAAACACGGAAGTGGTTGGAAACCTATCATGACTATTGTGAGTTATGGGCTATGCGTAATTAAAAAGCACATATGTGGAATCGTCACTAACCAATTCTGCATTTTCCAGTCACTGAGATGATGCCTGGTGAATTGGCGCCAATCAATCGACATTTCGATTGGGTTTTTAAAATAGACATGAGCTACAATGAATTAGAACCATTAGATATTATCTTTCTTGATTATTCATGCCCTAAAGGGCACGTGTGTTAATGTGTGGTGATGAAAAGAAAATACTTGCCCTAAGCATGTCATGAACAGGTATATGTTCCGCCACGGCCACGATGAGTGGAACTTCAGCTTCGATGGCCTCCTCGACAGCGTTAATAGCGTCTTGTGCGGCTACGTAGATGGCTGTTGCATCTGGTTTAAGATCTTTCACGGCCTAGAGGGATGTATCTTTGTCAATCCTACTAGGTAGTTTATACCCCTTATAATTAGGGAGACTGAACTGAAGATCCCGTACATCGCGGACTGTAGGGTAGAGTGGCAAGCCCAGGTGTTCTCCGTCCCGACCCGGCGTTACGCCCCCGACTATCTTGGTGCCCCAAGCTAGAGATTCACGAGCATTCGCAGTAGCCTGTCTTCCTAAACTCGCCATGTAAGAAAATAGCAATTGCATAGGAATGTGAGAGAGAATGAGATATACCCGTAAACCCCTGGAAGATAACTCTCGTATGACTACCAATTTTGAGATTTCTTAAAGTTGAGTCGTAGCCTACATCGTCGCTCGAATGCCGGCGACTTTCGAAAGAAGCCCATGCTGAACCTGCTGAACCGAGGTTACGATTACGAGAAGAAGCAATTGAGAGACACCTCAAGGGCCGGGTCCTTAAGGTGCTATAGAGCATTGTTTCTGTTGAGTATACGAGATGAAAATGAAATATCTGGAAGCATATTCAAAGCATCGGTTCTTTATAATCTGAATGGATCATCTTAGCCGGACCTCCATCGATCCCGCACCGGTTCCGGAAAACGGGCAATCTCCAACTTTAACTGGATTTGGGAATAAGTCGGAAATAGCAGGTAAGTCCATGTATGCCCCTATATGTGGTAATTACTACCCAGGTGATCAATCTGATGAGAGTGCAGAAGGTGAAAGTCACATAAAAACTATGACGTGTGACTATGTAGTAGTTGGAGACTTGGAGTGTCTATGTACATCTTAAATTTGTGGGGTTGCTTCGTTTACCTCGGTCCCGGAGTAGGAATAAGGACGTGGAATATAATGCTTCCATGCTCTGCAGGTAATTATTTACAATCTCATTATATATAATATGTACCCGACCATTTCGAATTTGGGTTGTGGTTGTATAGCCGTTCACTCTTCCCCTAATCATAGAGTGCGATGTTGATTTGGGTCTTAGAAAGTTAAGATCTCTCAGTGTTCATCAATTGTGCTTCCAATTACGCCAGCGATTTCCTGACCTGTATTCAGAATCGGGATTCGGATTTGATATCTTTAGGTTGAAGACAGCCGACATAATATTACCGTCCCGGGGATTCTGTATTAGACGGCGGATTCGAGTCCGCAAAGCCCAAATTCTTCATATCGTCCTTCGCCATGAGATTCCTAAATAATGAGAAAAGTCTACGAAATCTTAGGTTAGAAGCGAATGCTTACCGGTCCATACGACATAACAAATATGACTTAGACAGGCTACGGCACTCTTCAATATTTATGCCCTTGCCATTTTTAAGGCACGTCAGGTACTTCTTCATTACGTCCGTGCATTCACCTAGAGATGCGATATTAGCCATCGAAAATACGAAGACGTTGGTGGTTTTCTGACCATCGTGATCTAACGGGAAGCTACCGCGCTGCGGTCTAGATATAGTTAATATATCTCATATTGTTCTTTCAGGAAGGATATTGTTGAATAGGAGACATACGGGGTGGGCTTCCCGCTGTAAGTACCTGAACCCGGGCTACCGAAAGAACTCATCGGGTGCGATTGTATTCTTCCTTATCAATTAATAGTAATTGGTTTCAGGTGAATAAATCGGTAAATCCTTTTCTATTTCTATCGCCTTCAATGTTCGGTGGGTTGTTGAGGTTTTCGTTCGATTGCACATATGATTCAAGAACATCAGATTGAGCTTTGTATGAAATTTTGGAGATAGGCGGACAGTGTAAAAACCACCTAGGTATGTATTTCATACTATGCTATATTTGCAAGAGTCTGATACCTAGACACAACGTTTTGTAATGTTCATCAAGTACTACCTAGTCTTTTGAGATTTAGATGTTACAAATGACATAGAAAATTGATTGATGAGATGCTTCAGAAAATAAATACAAGATGAACTTGGAAGTTTCGATATCGAGTTCGAAGACGAAAGATGTACTTGCGAAAGTTACCTAGGTACATGCAGTTTGTCCCAGCAGTCCCAGTCAAGCTACCAGTCAGCCCGGTTCGGCGGTGCATCCTTGAATACGAAGTACAGTCAAGGTCCTCGACCCCTCCCCCCACATCGGTCGAGTACCTCCGGCGATCTCTTAAGATGGTTGCTGGGCGAACAACCGCTTGCTAAAACAATTTGACATCACTTCACTGCAGTCTGTTCAGTCTGGACCTTCCCAAAACCTGCTGATTTGCTGTTTCCCATTTGTCTGTGGAGATAAATTTACCTATCGTACATATTGTACATATACAATCCTTTAACCTTCCTGCAATCTTCGAAGCCATTTATAACCTGTCATCAAAATCTTCAACATTCCATTGATCTTGAATATACCAATCCAATTTAGGCGCTGAACAATTATACCTATACGTACCTAGTACTTATCTAAAGCCGAGAAGACCAGTAAAGTGCTGCCAGCCAACAAGCCACTCCCCACCTCGTGTCTGCAGCATCGTGGGCGGTGAATTGGAATACCGACATACCCGATTTAGATACCTATCTAGGTGGAAAAATATTCGTTGAATTTGCTCAGCCTGCTCTCCTTTACATCATACATCCCGGGTATATCCTTTGCTATAACCTCTGTCACCGCTACGCGCGGAGGTGATCAACTACCTTGATGCTCGAAAATACACTGGATAGAAAATGCGGTTAACGCCTTACCCATATACTGCGCTCTTTTCCATAGCTGCGACGACCTCTGCTCTTGCCGAACCTATTCTCAACCCGCTCGGGTACAGCGCGATCCAGCATTTTAATGCCATCTTTCAGAGAGACGTGACCTGTCCCGCCAACTACTTCAGTTGCGAAGATCGGGGTGCTGCTTTTGCAGGCACCTGTTGCGAGAATGGCCAACTATGCTCCTTAGATGCGCATAGCTCAGCAGCCTGCTGCCCTACAACGTGAGTTCCCTTCGGATAAGACAGTATGATGATAATGCAACTTGAGACTTACATATTTATTCCGTTGAAATTATAGAGCAACATGTACTGGAGTAGCGCCTGCTAGTACAACTGCTTCTGTCTCCTACGTGAGCAACACATACTTCACATTCCCATACATACCAACATCATTTGCCAATTCGGTCGCATGCACATCGGCTCTTAATCAGTGTTCGAGCAATTACCAGGCGTGCGTATCGGACTTGGCGGGTACAGTGGGTGGGGGTTACGGGGTCACTATTGTGGTTCCGGGAGGAGGTGGAACGACAATCGCCGCCACACAAGGCACCGCGCTCCCTGCAGCAACGGCGACATCAGTCTGTTCTAGTTTGTCGTCCGAGGCCTGCTATAACCTACAGACATCACAATGCGCATCTGCCGGCGCTACAGGTGGATTTATCGTTGGAAATCAAGCGCCACGGCCTACTGCTGCTTGTATCGCTGGCGTCATTGCCGGGGTTGGTCTAGGACTCATGGGCGCACGCATATGACGCCTTGGAGATCTAGGTGTGGATTGGACGATGTAATGAATAGTTACGACCCTTTTTCTAATTGTGTATAATTTGGCCAGCAATTATAGATGTGTGTGTCTTCGGTATAGGATGGTTGGGGCTGTATGTAGCACTGGGATAAAGAAGGGTATTCCACCAGGAGATCAGGAAAATTACCTAGGTACATAAAGACGGGTTATCATCTATGTGATAATTCTCAAGTGATAAAAAAAGTTACGAATTTAAATAAGAAATGACATCTTGAAATTATTTACTTGTAATAATGAACTAAAGTCGCGTTTCACAAGTATCACAATAGAGAGTTTATGTACATATGACCGATAAGAAATGGAACAATACATTTCCGAGCTTCTTCTCCTGATTGGCCGAATCATTTATCTAGTGCAGCCAGTGCAGCTTAAAGAGGTACGTACCAGGTAGCAATAGCTTCAACATGCTGATCTATGGATCTTAAAGATAACAACACCTATGCGCACTCGTCAATTCATGAAGTTGGTCGTCGACAACTTAACGAGATGAAATAATTTCATCCTACATCAAATAGAGAACCCAACTCAGACTTGCAGTAGTCAAATGAAACATGCTCACCGAGGACCGCGGCGCACACCCTCGGACTAGGCGGCGGGACTAGTGATTGCATCTGAGACTTGTGTCGCCATTCGTGGCACCGGAGCGTGTGATAAGTATGGCATCCCCGATACTGCCAAACACGTCAAACTTCCTGGGAGTGGCTCTGGTGGTTAACCGGCTGCGCGATGGCCCGTTGTTTGTCTTCCAGTACCCGTCTCGGATCCTGCAGCCGCGCGCACCGTCCTCCAGCGACAGTGCTCCCAGGGATGAGCTTGACGACGACGACGATGAACTTCTAAATCAGATGACACATCCTCCTTTCGAAGCACCTTCTGGTTCTCTCCCAAAGTCTGTTGATCTACAGAATTGGAACCATGATGATCATTTGGAAACCGATAGCGGCTCTCAAATAGTGCCCTGGGAGCATGTAGCTGGTTACCCAACTAAAGACCTCGAGAGTCTCCTCACGCCAAGTCGAGCTTTCCACAAGAAGCTATTTCATGTGTCATTAGAACAACTCTGTTTTGCATCGTATCCCGTCTACGTCCCAGAGAACGGAATATGGCGCAAAAAGAAAAAGCAGCCGAAGTATCAAGCGCCGAAATCGCCAGAAAACGCGGAACCCGCCAGTAAGTATGGCGAGTATTCGGTTTTTCAAAGCGACATACCACAGATCGAGACTAGAGATATGGCTGAGGATGCCATTACCGGAAATTCACTAGATGAAGCCGACGAGAAAAAGAGTGGCATGACTATGTTCAATCTTGTCTTCATTTTGAATCCTAAGAAGCATGAGGCAAGGGAGCTAGCGGAGAATCTATATCTCCATATCATAAAGAAGATTAATAAGGCCTATAAGTACAGCCAACAGAAGAGTGATTTTGTCTGGAAAGAGTCAAAACGAATCTTAGCAATGAAGGATAAGGGCCGGGAATCAAGTATGTGCCTAACGTATCGTACCACACATACAAATAGACGAACTGACGAATAACGTACAGAAACTAAGATGAGCACGCTATGGAAGGAGATACTAGAAGTCTCTTCCTTAGCTGCATCCATGCAGGATGTCTACGAAGCCGTCTCCCACAACAAAATAGCGGCACTGCAACTAGACACAGCCGAAGGCGCAGTAACGCACTCAGTTCAGATACCCGTACCGTTCTATATCACGGACCTACCCCCCGATGACGAGAGTGGCTCTAAAGGACTATGGATAACCACTGCCAACTCCTTCGTCGAAGAGGATAGCCTTCACGACCCTGACTTCCTCGATAAGAACTTCGCATTGCTCCTGATGAGTGACGAGAAGAAGATCATCGCGGAGCTCCAGGCCGACCCTGACGAAACAACGGCCGCAATGATCGAGTTCGTACGGCTCTCAAAGCCAACTATGTCGTAAGTACACATATCTTACAGCCTTTCGCACCCCCTATTCCTCATTATTTCCCCCCTCTTCGAGAACTTCTTTCTAAAGAATGTCAACACTCACCTTTGCCTCGACCTCACAGCTTTCACCAAATCGGCCAAGGCACGGCCCTTTCCCCAGCGCAAGTTCGGAAGTATGCGCAGCACTTCATCTTCTGGCGTCGCGCCATCGCGATCCCGCCCTTACATGCGCGCGACGTATACATCCTGTCACCGAATAGCGATATGTCACGTCTACCTCGCGCATCCCAGGCCTGGGCCAAGTGCTTCCCGCTCGCACCCCCTTTACCCGAGTTCCTAGCGAGTTTATCGGCCGCTCCACGCTCGTACAAGTTATTCGCGCCTAGCAAAAACCATCGCCCGACCTACCTAGCTATGTTGGCTTGGCTTATGCGTGGCGGCTGGGCAGCCCAACTGTGTACTTTCGCATATGTCGTCGTCTGGCCCGAGATCTTATACGAGGTAGACTACGAGCTCGAAGCAGAGGAGATAGAGCGCGCGCGAAACGAAGCAAAGGCCGAAGCCGAGGGAACGTCTAACGAATCGGACACACACTCCCAAGTATCTTCATCGCCGCCCCCATCATCCCCACGCTCTGATTCCCCCGGATCTCCCGACTCTAACAACCCCAACCCTAACCCCGACGAAAGACCCCGAACGAGCCTCAGCAGCACCTCTTCCTCCTCCGAGCACCCAATTCCCATATCCCTAACCTCCTCCACGGCAACCCTCCAACCACCATCCTCATCACAGTCGCACACCCAAAAGACCGCCGGAGAACAAGCAGCCGAGCAAGCACGCCTCTCCCGCCTCGCAACCCGCGCACACCTAGCCGCGGCCTCAAAAGCCGCAGCACACGCACGCCGCCCCGTCCCCCAACGCACAGCACACCCCTCCGTAAACCGAGCACCGCACCTAGCGCACCTAAGCCCCTACGTAATCGTCGACGCCGGCCGCGTCGGCGAGCGGGACTCGCGGTACCTCTCCGCGATCGGCCGCCGCCTGCCGGAGCGGGTAACCCACGCCTCGAGCGGCGCGCTAGCCGTAACCACACGTCCCAACACGCGCCCCAGCAGCAGCAGCAACACCGCCGCCGACGCAGGAAAAGGGAAAGAAACAACCGAAGGGATAAAAATAGGACCAAGCAGCAAGCCCAGTAAAGGGGGGTCAGGACCACCGCTGAACCCGCGAACCGCGTGGCCCGTCTTCTGGAAGTACTTTGACGGGCGCTGGGCACTTGAGCGCGTGGCTTTGCACGAGGACATGAAGCGTCGGGACGCGTGGAACTTGCTTAATTCTATGAGCGAGTATTTGTTGACTGTGAGGCATTGGTAGGCATTGGTAGGTTTAGGTTAGGTTAGGCTATGTGCTTACGTATGTGTGTACATATATGGTTACATAGTTGGATAGGTATCCGGTATCTATGTACTCGAGCTACGTGTAAGAGAGTAAATCCGTTTATAGTGAGGTATATGGACGGGCGGGAAAGGTCGGGTTTATGATTCCGGGGTCTTCCCGCTTTGATAGATACCTATCTCCTACCTGAAGAGATAAATTTGAACCTGGAACGAAGTTCTATAGGCATTTCAAGGCGAACAGCAATAAATTCACATGCAGGCAAGCAAGCATAGGCTTATGTGGATAAATATGATTATTAGGGTTAACCCGTTATACTGCCCGGCTTATATATCACTTGTAATGCCTCACTTTCCTTTCTCCAGTCGGATTCCCTTCCAGTCGACGAATACACAAAGCATGAGATGCCCTCGCCCTCGTAGAAGAGGGTTGCAATGGCTACATGTGGGAACCATCGGAACAAAACTCCTCCGTCCACAATGAAGATGTAAATGCAAAAGACAACACGATTTCGGCCGAAGAAAAAAAACAGTGACCCAAACTCCGTAATCCACAAGGTATCATAGAAAAGAATCAAACCCGGCCCGCAGATGAATGACGCGCGAGGAAAATAAAAGCAGCGAAAGAAGAGATGGCAGGGGTGCAGAAGAAAAAGCGAAAGACCTGACCCTGCATGTCCGGATCTGTCGGACGAGAACCATATGAAAAACCATAACCGCTCCCGGCCGCTCCGTGCCTGTTTCCCACTGTCTGGTGAGATAAGATAGAACGCCGGTCTCCCAAAACGGCCGCCCTATGCAGTAATGTCCCACCCTTGACTGAGATACCCGAAATGACCGAAGTAAAATGCCTGAAATTCCCGAGTCAAGTGTAATCCATGGATGCTCAAAGGCGAAAACGCAAAAATCGAATGGGGAATCGGAACTTGGTCAACGCCGGAAAATGCTAGAAAGATGTAGGAACGTACAAGGCCTAGAAGCCTAAAGACCTTTAATCATGAGAGAGGTCCATTCCGAATTCATCCTCTTCCTTGAAATTGATCGACCCTGGACCACTGCCGTCATCATCCGGGTCGTTCCAAAATTGGCCAGCGTCCCCCATATCCCCCGCAAGATCCACAGTATCCCGACCGTCGGGACTAACCGAAGTCCCAACAATCGCACTGTCTGATCCGTTTACAGAGTCGCCTCTATAGTCGGTATGTTGAGGTACTCGGAGACCTGAGCCTGCAAAGCGAGAGTATGAGAAGGTATGCGGGCCATTCTTGGTCATGGCCTCCATCAGCTCAGTTTGCATTCGCTTCTCGTCTTCTGTAAGCTCAAGGGGAACACTACCACCAAGCTCTACAATGGTGTTGAGAAGCTCCTCTTGTTGTTGAAGTTTAAGATGTAGCATCCACATGAGATCCCGCGTCCAGCTGACAGCGCCGTTAAGGATGTCTCCCTTATTGGGGCCTTTATCCTTCTCTTCGAGAGGCAGGCCCGTGGTAATGTTACCAACACCGGTAGCACGCTTTGCGCCCGGTCCAGCCAATCCTGAAGTAGCCTGTGCTGGATGGGACATCCCGGTCAAGCTAGGAGACAACGGCGTTCCGTTCTGTATCAGCTTCCGGATCTTCTCGTCTTCCAGACGGTGAGTAGGAACAAGCTTGCTAAGATCCTGGATTCTTTCGTTTATATTATCACGACGTCGTCGCTCAACCAGATTGTGAGACTCGCGGCGTCGCTTCCTCTTCATCTCCTGGGAGGAAACCGCATTGGGTGGTGTGTTTAACTTTGCAGGCATCGACGTGCCGCCCTTAAGTAATACATCTGCAATCTGTGGGTTCTGCATGCCATGCTGCATTGGAGAAGAGAAGCCAGATCCGGGGAAAGAGGATAGGCTGTTTGGCGTATGCATCCATTGAGCCGAAGGGGATTTCTCGTGGTGGCCGTTCGTAGTTCGTATCGGTTGCGCACCGAATCCTGGTTGTTCACGAGAGCTCACGGTCAAGTTGGACATGGCGGCTGCAGTCTTGGGGGTAAGTGGGCTTCGAGTATTTGAAGACTTGCGCTGCATAGTATGGGAGAGCTGAGGGCGGGATTTTGTGTTCAGGTAATTAGGATCATTTCCATCGTTGTTCATGTCGGAGCCAGTCAAAGGGGAGCCGGAATAGGATACCGGTGACTGAAGGGAGTTTCCAAATTGCTGCTGGTGCTGTTGTTGCATTTGGTGGAATTGCGCCTGGTTAAAGCTGTGCACAAACGGACTCTGAATAGGATCACCATCGGGAGTGTTGGAGTATCCATTCATATGAGACTGGTCCATCGGCAAGCCATGGCTACCTTGGTGGCCATATACGCCCTGCGAGAAACCCATATTCATCTCGTTCATGCTACCAAAATCCTGGCCTTGGTTGTGCATGCCAGGTTGGTTAGACATAGGATCGGTCGGGCTACCAAGGGTGTCGAGTAACTCGTCATCGCCGAAGAAATTCGAGGTATTGTTATTTCCGTTGAAGTTGTTCGAATATGACGGAGCGTAAGTTCCGGACATGGCCAGGTCGTTAGGGTCAACGCTGGCACCAGCGCCGCCCGTACTCTGGCCGCCGCCAAACTGGTTGAAGGCGTGTTGTGCCATCAGATCTAGAGTCGGGTTGAAAGAGCTCTCCAAGAGAGAAAGGGAGGGTAAGATTCGTAGCGATAGCTAGTTAGGTATCTATAGCCGTTTTAGGCGTTAAAATGTCGTCGGCGACAAAATAGTTTGTCGGTATTGAGGATATCGAGAGTGAAAGTGGTCGGCGATTGATGTGGGTTGCAAGTTGTGGATTGTGTATCTGGTATCTGCCTAGATAGAAATCTAGAAATCTAGCGTATCTGTTCTGTCGAGGGACAGAGCATTGTCAGCCCCGCACCTATACTCGCCGAGTGGGTTATGGGTTATGCGGGCAAGAGGGAAGGAATGGAAGGGTAGTGGTAGTAATAGTGGGAAAAGAGCCCTGGAGATGTGGGGAAGGAGGTATTAAAGTATCAATACACCGAGATAGCCCAAAGCGCTCTTTACAAAATGGTAACAGAGAAAGAAAAAGGAAGTTGTCGATGCTGTACTATTGCATGCGACGGCATAATTAAATATGAAATAGATATATATAAATGGATATTTACCTCGGTTGAAGAAAAGTGTAATGTTGAATGGTGGTTGTTGATGTTTGACCACAAATTACGTAGCCATGCAGGTGGTGAACGACGTCGCGGGAATGCGCCGGCTTGCTGAGTATTTGATTTGAGGAACCAAATATATTTAGAGGGGAATTTTGGAGAGAGGCGCGTGTGAAAGAGCTTATGAATGTATCTGTTGTGCGTTGGTTAGAGGTTAAAGTAGACCCAAGTTACCGAGTTAGGTTGGTTCGAAAATTGGGACTGCTTCTTTTTCTCTTTTCTTTTTCCATTCCTTTTTGTGCTTTTTTTCCCTTGTGTAGGTACTGAGTCCGATGCGAATACCGCGAGTCCGAGATGCGGAGAGTTCCAAGGTTAAAAAAAAAAAAAAAAAGAACATGTACGTACAGACTAGTTGAATGCGCACGACCAACAATGGGTGTCGGTGAGATTTATTGGTTGGGTTTGGATAAGTGCTTCGTCGCTTGTGTGAGAAGGCGTAGAATAAAGCGAAGAAGGGGAAGAGGAAGAGGAAGAGAGGAAAAAAGAATTAAGTTAAGTTAAGTTGCTTCAAGGATAACTAGACGAAGAGAAATATATCTTGCGCCTCGCCAAATTCGAAAGGCGGTATCGCTATAATCCCTACACCAGTAAGATGTGATAGACAATCCAGGAAGGAGTGATGGTGGCAGCCAGCCCTCGATGACAGCACTAAGTGAATTCTGACCTCAGAGAAAATTGACCGAACGCAGGGTAGGCCAAGTAGGCGAGGTAACACCAAGTGTACGAGAGGAGGAGGCTAAAAACAACCAAGAACTTGTCAAACCGTAAGCACGGAGTTGGTGCCGGGTTTAATCGGCTCTTATTTCGGCCTGGGCGGTTGCACGAGAGGTGATGAATCGTATATCAGATCAGAGAATAGACGGAAGCGCAAAGAGCGGCCGTTGGATCGTATATGAATTAAAGATTATGTATGGGTATAGGTATGGGTATGGATATGGGTATGGGAAAATCGACCGGGTGTGTGGGAAGGATAAAAAAAGGACCAAGGACCCAAGCACCACCCTAAGACCTTCAGGATTCGAGGCGGTAAGAAGGCAGAAAAGAAAGTCCTTGGATTTTGAGGGAAGATGCAGGTAGCCTAGCCTGGGTTGGGTGAACTCGGTTGGCAAGGTTATTAACTTATTAGCTGCAATAAAATGCCAGGTAAAATGCCAGGTGGTAGGGCAATCTGTGTCAGCTCTCGCCAACTTGTCGATGAAAGCGGGCGTAGCTTGTGGGCGAAGCTCAAACCGGGGCAGCCTGACTGAGTGGTGTATACGAGGATGGGATCTCCTCTGTTTGAGACCTTCCGGACGGTGGCGGCCGTAGGGAATTAGATATAGCTTCGACAAATATCACAAACAACTGATCAAACCCGACAAGCCGAGTCAAGTTGAAATATGATTGGAATAAACCGGGTTGAATGAAATCTCACGGTGAGCGCCGGACGTTGGAAGAAGCGGTCTCAAGTAAGAATTGAGCGAGAATAGTAACCTTATAGTAGTAATGCTACCTAGGTAGGTAGTAGTAGTAGAGAGTACTGCTACTAGGTACAACTATTACCTGGAAAGTGCTTGGGGATAGCGCAAGGTGAGCAAAAGCAGGGTAACGCAAGGTAGCGCAAACCAATGCAAGTGCGCCGTTTGTGTGTTCGAACCCTGGTAACTTCGGGCAATTGATTGGCAGCCTACGAGGCGTCCAAGAAGTACCCTTGGGTAAATCCCCTGTAAGATTTGGTGGGTTGGGTGGTTTAGGTGTGTACCGTAATGGTGCACCCGTACATGCAGTTGTAGGGATAGACCTGGAGAGGATATGATATGGGATGGGATGAGCGGAAGTAGCAATGCAATGTGAATGATGTGTTGCTACTTCCGAACCTCTCTCTCACTCCGTCTCTCTCTGATTTCCAGCTCGTGGGAAGGAATCTACCTAGTTAAACAATTAGCGGCTACCCTTAGCCGATTACGTAGAAACTTGCAGCATCTACAAATCACTTACAAGTTACAAGCGCTTCCGACTTCCGGTTAACTCCACCGAACAAGCCAAGGTCGACCACTTTTCCTGAATAAGACGTTGGTGTCGGATAGTCGACGAGAGAAGTAACCAAAGCGAGATCGTATCGAGTCGGAACTTTTGCGCCGTTCCAAGATATAGTTCAGATAATATCGACCAGATCGTCGACCGACCGATTTCCTCTTGCTCCCTTGCTGACCGTCTCTTATTATTGGTAATGTTCTGCCGCGGCCTTGATGACGATGTCGAAACTGTCCAATAGAAATAGGCGATATTGTCCATGTAAAAAAAAAGCTGAGGACTGGGGCGGTACACAAACCCTTGATCAGATCTCCTGCGAGGTCGATCAACTTGATATCGATGTCGCAATTTAAAAAATCATGTCAAGAACTATGCTTAATTGTCGGAGGCGTGTCCTGCCGTTCACAAGCCGGCGTCTTGTTGTTTTAAACGTCCAGAGCTGTTTAGTACCGTCGTCCTAAGTATTAGTGGATAGGCGCCCTGGTGCAAATGGCCGTGTTGGGTTGGATATTTCAGACGGTTTTCTCCCGAAAGAACGGCCAATTATGAATTAATAGAATTAATTAGGTTTGTTGGTTGATATCAACTACCAGAACGAAACATCCCCTCATTGGGTTGTGGCCGTGGGGTGTAGAGTTTTTATATTCAGATACCTATATACATCTATAAATACTTCCAGTTACGATTACAAACCCCCAGTCCACATCTTATTCTGCGCGAACAGGCTTGAGGTGCGTCTTATGACACTAGAGAACTCGGAAAGGTCCATCTTTAGCTGATATGGTGTGTAGGGAAGCGATGAAAAGGGGTGTCTCTCCTAGCTCTCACCGGACTGCTAGGGAGCTACCTCACCCCATCGCGAAGCGCGACCCGCGCAACTGAGCTCTATCTTATCGTCAGGATATCGTACTGGGTAATGAGGAGGGGTCCCTGTTCGGGAAGACAAAAAGGGAATGGGTGGGCGGCACTTGGACTCGTGACCAAGGCCAAAGTCATTTCACCCACCCACCCACCTAGGTGAGACAGAATGCCACCCTTCTTTTGGCCTAAGGAGATAAACGGGGTGCCATGGGAAAGTATGGTCAACATGGGATTTTGGACAATGCGAACGCGAGAGAGAGAAAGAGAGAGAGCTTTCGAAATTGGTCAGCGTGATCCTTAATGTCGACCTTGTGTGACTCATAGACATTGAGGCCATGCCCCCGAACCGACTAACGTGCTGACTGAAAAAAGGCGAAATTTGTCACCTTGCGTAAGGCACCCGCTTTAGAAATGCACCCATGGATGTATGTATGTACGATTCCCGAGCTTGCGATCTTCTATTCGGCTGCGCGGTCAAGGTACACCAATCCCACGAAATGTACTTGCTACCTAACTTATCGCCAATGACCGTCAACTTATCTAGAGGTACATACAGTACTCAACCTAAAAGTGACGACGCGAACGCGTCTCTGCATGGCTTAATACAGATCCTCGTACAGGGATGCCTACTGGGTGGGCAGGCGAAGGCTTGGTAGGTCGGCAAACCCAACCTTGCTTCCTCCTATGAGAGCATCTCGACGTTGGGAGGCATCGTTAGTCTCGAATCAGGCGCGGCAATAGCGTTTCTAAACATATTGTCGACATCGTATTACGAAGACGATGAGGTCATCGCTATTTGGAGTACTGGGTCTCCTTCGCATACTACGTAGTATGATCTATCGTGCAATGGAGGGGTAGATCTTGGAACATGTATAAATTCTGCGTTATACCAAGTTGATATGAATGCAAGAGCTATAGCAGAGTGAAAGTGGACTCTGCAGCTGCTCTATCGGCCGGCGACC
Organism: Annulohypoxylon maeteangense; assembly: GCF_022496945.1. NCBI lineage: Eukaryota > Fungi > Ascomycota > Sordariomycetes > Xylariales > Hypoxylaceae > Annulohypoxylon > Annulohypoxylon maeteangense. The sequence continues at coordinate 28,249 of NW_025953274.1, forward strand.
GCTCCGATGTAACTTAAGGCTGCAGGTTCTCGAAAGTCGACGGCTTCTTCCCCATGACGAGATCCACGGCTCTACACCCCCAAGCATCAAGCATCGAAAGTGGGAGCCAATCATGTATGTTGCGCATCGAAGCACTTAGACGCACTTCGATAGAGTTTGAATAGCGCCCGTTCGGCACGGTACGTAATTGGTAATCTCAGATGCCTAATAATAATGGGACCACCTGATATTTGAAGTTGACAGGTAGGGCTGCCGGGGGGAGGGGAGGGGGCTTCGTCTCCAAAAACCGAACACAGTACATACGTCAAATATCCCCACGAATACACGAATACATTGGATACTAGATAGATCGGCGTTGGTCATCCAAAGTTGCCAAAGTAAATCTCAAAATTAACCTCCAAGCTCACATCGGCTAGCATATGTTACGTCTTGCGTAACCGCGTTCTCCGCTACCTCGAAGGTCGAGGCATCTTGCAACCACCAGAATAGATTATATCCCCCAACTTCGATAGTCGACGCGTATCCGCCAATAGGAAGTTGGGGATCTAACACACCTTGAGCATAGACAAGGTATGTAGTTGCTTTGCATATATGCGCAGATGTAAGTGTAGTATGCGCAAGCGCGCAACTGTCAAAATCTACGCGACTGTTAGAATCTTGGAACTTACGTATAAGTTGCATAGTTAAGGTGCTCTCTGTATGTCGATGAAACATCCACACATGTCTACATGCGGGGCAGACAGTGGGCAGACGGTGAAGTCAGTGAAGGTGTGTACGGAAATGACGGATCTCATCCACGACGCAACTCGTAAACAGGCTCCCATGAATATTATTGTCTTGCATACCTAGGAATAATTAGATATTATTCCTAGGTATAATCAGACGATACGCCAAATAAAAGCAGAGCGGCATTATACTACCCTCGTCTTCGGTATATGATATGTTCGTCCGTAATATTACTTTTTAATGCCGGCTGTCAACTTCTATACGCATAGTATACGCACGGGCTCGGGCTGTGATGATGATTGTAAGAGGCAAACCAAAGAGGAACAGGGGTTTAGAAAGACCAAGAGAAAGCTAACAGGAATCGGCCCCATCTTAGCGGGATCACTGTCAGGGATTAGTTGAAGCCACATGCCAAAAAGTCTCAACCAATGACGTGCATCTGGATGTCACACTAAAGCCCCGCTCGCACAGACCACCAAACCAATACCCTGGGTACCTAGATACCTACTCGATACCTAGTACTTTCAATTTTGTAGTTGTGTGGCTGATCACTTCTGGCTGATGCCACTAATCCACTTTTACTTCTCTCTCCACTACACCCAATTTTAGTGCACCCTAAACGCGACATCACCGCAGACCGCAGACACATCCCGTTTTCCATCAACCCATACCTAGCCTCTCCATCACCAATCTCCCAATTACCAGTACAAAGACGGAGAGGTCATCCGGCACATAGCAGTGGCATCCATTACGAAGTCGCATTTTCCCATCTATCCGCCCCATATATCCAATCCACCATACCACACGCATATTCGCCCGAATCGTTTTGCGACCGCATAATCCGAATCTTAGAACTGCGAGTTCATCCGAAGTTCAGCGAGCGAGCCGAGCGAGCGTGAACCATACTACATGATGGCGTCTGCGTCGTTTAGAGAATCGATGAACTCTCTAGGGTGGTCACGTCGCGATCGAGACCGTGATTATACGGCCAACACGACACAAACTTCCGGACTCTTATCTTCTATGAAGTCGTTGAACCCGTTTGGAGACCGCGGATATGTACAACTCCCCACTACAGAGGGTGCTGGCGCCCCCTTGCCAGCCAGCAACCGTCGTGACGAGGAAGAGGGCTGGTTCGTCCGTAAGTTCTGCCCTATGCTCTATACCCTTTCTGTAGTCCTCAGTTCCAGCCCCTTAAACGTTCGCATTCCCCTGCATCGTACCTTGGACGGGCGACATGTGCATCATCCGCGCGCTCTGTTTCATCTTTCCACATGGGCGAACCGACCCACTACAGCTTTATAGAGACTGACTAGGAATCTCGATCTTCTTCATAGTGAGTCGATGGGACCGAATGTTAATATTTGGTGCCTGTAACTTGGGTGCACTGGCCTGCTTTGTGCTCTGTTTTGCTCTATGGCCTATCCTCATGACCAAGCCTCGCAAGTTCGTCATATTGTAAGACCAATAATTTCTCTTAGCTTCTCTCTCATAGCTAGCATTGCTAGCTACCCCCCCTTGTCTACCTGTCCTCGTGGCCAGAACGAGCCCCCCCTCTTCCCACGACTATGAGATGAGGTGAAGATCTCTGCAAGAAGCCGCTATTGCATATGTATCAATCTCGCATTACAGCACGGATGATCAACCGGGTGGATCTGGCCTCGATCTAACCTTCTTTCTACGACGTCTTCTACATATTGCTTCAATTTCCGCATAGATAGTCTGCGTCCGAGGGCATCATGCTAACAGTCTGTGTCACCACCAGATGGTCTTTCGGCTCGGTACTATTTCTCTCTTCCTTTGCCGCCATGATGGGACCTATGGCGTACGCCCAGCATTTAATGTCTGGATCACGATTGCCTTTCACCGCGGCGTATTTTGGCTCTATTGCGTTGACTATATACTTCTCTGTAGGGGTAAGTCATTAACCCTCCACTTCAGCGTTGAGTTAAGACACTGACTTGTTGCAGCTTCACAGCACAACACTGACTTTGTTGGCTGCCATCTTCCAACTTGTCTGTCTTCTATGGTATCTTGTCAGTTACTTTCCGATGGGTTCAAGTGGACTACGGCTTGCCACCAGCTTCGGTGCGCGGAGGGCAGCGGCCTGGGTGACTGGTTAGCCTGCATGTACTGTACATTACGACGTTCTCGATGTGTTGCGGCCATCCTCTTGTTGGCCTCGCCTTCCTGTTATAATAATCCGCGAATCCATGTTAGACTGTAAGGAAACGTCATGACTAATGAAAGAGACATGTGAAACATTTTTGGGGGTAGACCGATATTTATATGCACCTTGGACATATTTAACATATATTACTACCAGTTGGATATAATTAATACATAGCGAGTCTATTTTTCTAGTGTCTGAGATAGCACACGGTAAAGGATCCGCGTCTCCCGCACACCTCACCCGACAAGTTTAACTAGGATAACCTATTGGAAGTCAGTCCGGAGCTTCCATATATTAAACCTGTCTTACTTTTTACATTCGAAGCTTGTTTCTATGTTGACCTGTCCTAGGTGCTCAACGATTACTTGAGGTAAGTTATGACTCCTTGGCTGAGACTATGGGCCAAGGGTTGACAGGTCCCTATTCGATTTTCAGTATCTACGTCATCGGCTAACACACTCGGAGCTCATATGGCCTTTCACATGAGTTTCCAAGTATCATGCTTAGGTGCTAGTGATATATAGGTATATATGTATATATATACTCATAAATAGTGAAGTCTAAAGAGCATCGTAAGTAAGAAGCCAGTCTTTCTTAAGTCGCGAGTGGAAGGTAGCTTGCTCCCTTTTTACAAAAAAAATGCTAGTCTTTAACATTTGGTCCGAATTATCAGCTACGGATCATTGAAACAATTCCCGAGTGATGCGTAACAAGAAACAAGGGCCCGCGAGGTACCGATGGAACGATGCGGAGAACAGGCGAGAAACCTAGCTAGATGACCGAATGTAGACAACGGAGCAACCCAATGGCAATGGCAGGTCGGGGACAAGGCAGGCAGCAGGTGCGCTCATTCTTGTATGTGGACAATAGTTTAGGAGAATCAAGATTTAGAAAAGGGATGGTGGGAAAAGGAGGTGTATCGTAATTCATGTTTTCCAACATCATTTAATAAGAATTCAGCTTGATCTACAAATATCATAACTATCGGTTGTATTTTTTTTTTTTTAGATGTTTAGTACAGGAGGTAGATATTAGGTGCTTCGGGCCAGGTAATCCAACTAGAAATCCGCACTTGAGCTGAATCTTACATGTCATTATTTTCTAAAATTGGAGGTTGATTTATCATGGCAGAATGGTGGGAGTTCGGTTGGTAGACGAAATACCTAAAATACAGAATCCAAAGTCCAAAATACAAAATTCAAAATTTGTCAACATGCTGGTGACTTTTACCTCTCCCCCACGTGGAGAATAAATTAATAATAAAGGAGTCATTTAAGAATAGAATACCCCAAACGGTCAGAACTGTGAGAGACAAAAGTCTAGAGAAGGTCTTCATGTATGAACCTTGCGGAAGCATACGGGACAGACGGAAGAAATAAGAAATTAAAAAAAGAAAAGATCTGGTTGGCGTACCCCTCTTCAGCCTAACCTAGAACTCTGCCTCCTCAAGAGCACAAGATCACACAAATATATGGATACTTAGACAGACATGCATAACTTGGGTTAGAACGATGTATCGACCCAAGGTATCTCGGCAACGTATTGAATAAATAGAGATAAGGTATACCAATTTCGCTCATATGAAAAAGGGTCGTCCCAAGAAGACGGAGGATACGTAGAAAGGATCGGTAAGCAAACAGGTGCAATGAATCTCGCTGTGGTCTACGTTCTTGGAAGTACTATTTTGATTAAGTGCGACTGTACAACGGTTGAGCATAACACATCAAGTTACGTAGACCTGTCACATAGGAGATGACAAGCTATCGACTTCCCAAATATAACAGTTTAATGGGGCGAAAACCTTGGAAAGCAAAGCGCCTCCTCAGATATAACCTTGAAGGAATCTAAATTCGCACGGCAACTTGCTTTAGGTAGATATGTACTTGGTAGTTTCCAGTACACCGGTCAAAACTCTACCTACCTTCCATCTGTAAAGTACCCTGAGATATGGATACAGATTCATCAAAACCTAGCTGCCTAGTAGGTACCTACCCATACAGAATCTACATATTAGTACTATTCTAATCATTACACGGTACGACGCAACACGGCACAAGACAGCACATCTGTGTTCCCTTGGTCCTAATACCCTCGAAGCTATGTACAGTTCTTCTATTTTCGCAAATGTATTGTGTTATATTGTATCGTATTATATCGTATCGTATCGACTCGATTGTAGGTAGGTAAGTTACGTACTTACCTACCTAGGTACCTATTAGATATGTAACGTGGGATACCTCTTGGTGCATGTCCACATAGTAAGTATGTACTCATTACATCGTTGAGTAACCCCTCTATTCTACCTATTGCATACCTAGGTAAGTTCAAATGCCCATTCCAAGTTCCTCCGCAGGTAGATATGTAGGGCTACATGCAGGAATCAACAATCGATATGTGGTGATAGGCTAGAGACCAAAGCCGAGCAACAGCCGTAGAGGATGCTCTAATGGATATTGAAGGTTCCGCCTGCCGAAAAAAAACTAACTTAGATAGGTACTTACCTAGGTAAAGTATCTAAGTACTGCCCAGGCGCGTGAATATCCTACATCCTACATCAAGTCGTAGGGAAACTACCTACCAACCTGGTACCTACATACATCTCCATCCTACCTACCCAAACTATAAGTAGGTAGCACTAAGTTTATTATAGAAGAAGGCGAAGAATAATAGTAATGCTAAAAAGATGTTAAAAAAATACATTGCTTTAATTCTATCTCCTTCAAAATTCTAATGATTTAATAGGTGCGCCATTCTTCATTTGTACATTGGGTAGTGCCGTTCATATACCTCGTGTGCGAATGTGGAAAGCTTATAAGTGGAGGTTTCTAAGCAACTAAAGCAAGCACGATCCGTACCTACGCAGGTTGTAATATGTATTGCACCAAGAGCAGCAAGAGTGGTAGGCACCTGCAGTTTCTAGCCGCGGCGTACCTTTTTGTATGGAACAAATGGAAATCAAACCATACAACCGGCTACCCGACCTAAGCTAGAATTTTTAGGTCCTTTTAGCAAGGGACCAGGAAGGAGGAGGAGAGTAAAAAAATTAATTTTTTTAATGCACACAAAAAAATCCATTTACTAAATACACACATAAACGTACTTCTCTTACAACATTTAACATTTGCAAACAAACTTCCTCCTATATTTCCTTGCAAATCGTTAAACCCTACTTCTCACATTCTCGTGTACTCTTATTATTAGGAGGAGACGAGAGAAGAAGAAGAAGACGAGACATATCTAAGACGCCACAGGCGCATAGGTTATTTTTTTTCGTCCCCCCCCCGCGAACCGGTGCAGGGTGCTCTTTTTGTCTTTCTCATATCAATCATTTCCCCTCTAACACTCAAACCCCCTCCATTCCCCTCCATCACCAAGACGAACTGAGTACGGCTACCACCACCAGAATCGCGACCACTATTCTACATCTAGTACAGTACAGCACGGTTACAAGTCTATTTTTTCGCGCTTACCTAGGTACTCAACTAGGTACCTTCTACATTTACATACACAAACTGCGGGCAACCTTTGCGGTCCGGACCGCTCACCACCACCAACTTCAGCCAGGTTAGAATCCAGTCATTGATGCGGGCTAGGGACGAACTTCTACAATTTTACGGAATTCTAACTTTCTAACTTTACAGGTTGAATTTGGTCAGGCCACATCGGGTTCGGTTCCCAAACTAAAATCCGGTGCAGCCCCAAACGAAAGCACAGTCATCTTTCGGAGATCGCTGTCACGTTTTTTTCTCCCTCAATAAATTTTTCCCCCTCTCCAATCTTCTTAAACCTAAACGACTACCTACCGTCGCCTCGGTCACCTATTTTGCCAGCCAACGATTATTTTCCAGTAGCTGCAATTTTCCCTCTTCCACAACACGGACTTACGTCGACGATCCCCTCCACCTTTACCAGTTCTTTTTAGTCAAGCTACAGTCGATAGAGGTTTATTGATCGCACCCCGCATCTACTTTTCGAGAATTTGATAAAATCGCTTGCGATTGGGTCATCTTTTACTAAAAAGAAAAAAAAAGTTATTCCTTGCCGGTCATCCATTTTGTGTTTTTGACACCTCTCAATCACGACTACTCCCTGCTTACTCGACAACGCGAAATTTTATTATTGACCTAATATTTTTTCTCATATTGCCGACGCAACCATCTAGGTACCGCACCAGATCGTTCACTCGAATTTCGACTCGAGTTCCGTTTACACCTGGAAGCTCGACCGAGTTGTTTTTATACTTGCGGAGGGCCGCTTTTGGCTGGTGAGGTGCTCGCAGGGCTGGTTGACCACCTGGCGTGTCGGTGGACGTGGGAAAAGCATCCCATCGTCCATTAGTGGTACGCAACAGATTGCCTATTTTGGCTGCTCTGTTGCCTACACCAGATCAACTGCACAACTCACTTACCAACGTCGCAAAGTCGCGCTTGATCGCCATGTCGACGTTTTCATATGCTCAGGCCGCTAAAGGCCACTCTACGACTCAATCCATCGGTTCCCAACCAAACTCGGCACCTAGCCAAGCGCCGTCGACGACCAGCACTCAAAGCCGCGATGTTGCTGCTACGCCTAGCACGCGAGCTCCATCCGTCGCGATTTCAACCACGTCAAACGATGGCTCGCAAAACACAAGCAGCTCGTCCATCAAGCCGGAATCATATAGCTTGAATAGCAATGATTCAGACTGTGTTTCCACCAGCGACAAGGCGGCCGAACCGTCTAGTCTATCGAGCGAGATTACTGAGAAGGTACTTGGTGAGGTCGTCCCTCAAAGCACCGAGAGACGGGGACGTGGTCAAACCCTAAATTCTCAACCCGCAGACGCTAGTGACGGCAAGAAGCCTAGAAAAGGGAAGAAGAGTAAGACGGCTGAGAAGGAGTCCGAACAGGACCAGGACAAGAAAGAGAACGTGCCACTAAAAGTGGAATTAGCCGAAGCACCAATGCCATCAGTCAATATATGGACTCAAAGACAGGAAGAGAGGGCCGCGAAGTACCAGGCGGCTCCTCCGGCGATTGTACAATCGCATGGCTCGAATACTGCAGCTAGTGGTTCAACGAATGGAACGCTCAACCAAGCTTCTCAAGACCAAAAACCAAAAACTCCTCATAGCGACGGGGCCGACGCAACTTCAGTACAGAGCAGGCCATTATCAGGGGGTAGCAGACCTTCGAAGAAGGATTTCGAACAGTCGCGTAGCAACAGTAATCAAGGCTCTCGCAGAGCAGCCCCGAGAGGTGCTAGGGCAAACAACGGTGAAGACAGGTCATCGTCTGAGGCGCTAGCGCCAATTGCAAGTAACACCTCGTCGTGGCCGACGCCTGAAACAGCGGCAACTGGTCTGAAGACTCAGACTACTAGTACCGGAAAGCCTGAGAAGGAACAGAAAGATGAATCTGGTCCGAGCAAGCCTCGGCAGAAAAAGGAGTGGACTCCTATGGATTTTGTGCCAACTGTGAACTTCGAGACACCTATGCCGACGAGGGGCCCCCGGGGTGGTCGTACTGGTGGTTCCAGAGGCGGACGAGATGCTTCGGTAAGAGGTAGCCATAGCAGCAACGCCTCAAGCGGTAATTTATCCCACTTCTTAACAGCTGTAAAATTTACTAACCCCTATGAAGATCGCGCACAAGAGAATGGCGCCACTCCCGGAGCCGCCTCCGTTGCAATGCCGGCTTCTAAGCGCGGATCTGTTGATGTATCCGCATCGCGGAAATCACAGTCCCAAGGAGCTGGGAAACTAGGAGAGATACCCTCGGTAAGCTCAACTATTCAAAACTCATCTACTTATATGGATATTAATTATTGGTTTAGGGAAGCTCTAAGGCAGATGTGTCAAAACAAAGTCTGGCAGATTCCGCAAATGGAATATTGACCCAGCACGCCGCTACTCGAACCACAGGCTTAAACCAGCGAGTGGATGAGACCAAATCATCGCAGCCAACGAGAGACAACGGTTTCCATAGTACCAAAGACTCTAGCTTTCAGGGACAGGGTAACGTAAATCGCAATGAGCGCCCTAGAGGAGGTGCACGAGGTCGTGGAGGCCACTCAGTTGTGAACGGCGTCGGCCATTCATCTCAGTTCAACCAAGGAAACCCTGCGTACAACTACCAGGCAAATGCCAGTGCAAATCCTAGACAAGCCGCCCACCATGCTTTCACCCCTGGCTATCCGCCAATGCCATATGGCAATTCGTTTCCAGCCCAGTCGACAGGAAACCAGCACCGCAGCCGACCGAGCTCGGGAAACAATCGCTCACAGGGCAGTGCAAGACACCAATCAAGAGCAGCATATCCATTAACTAACATGCCGTACGACCCTACCGTGTATTCACACAGTAATGGCCAATTCAACCCGTATGTTGACCCCAATCACTTATTGAGCGGGGTATTGTCACAAGTGGAATATTATTTCTCCATCGATAATCTTTGCAAAGATTGGTATCTTCGAAAGTTTATGGATTCACAGGGCTTTGTCCCTCTAAATGTCATCGCCGGATTCAAGCGAATGCAAGAAATTGCAGCGGATTGGCAGCTAATCCGCATAGCTTGCGACAGTTCCCCTCATATCGAATACATCATCACAGATGAGGGTCAAGACAAGGTGCGACGTCGAGAGCAGTGGGAACCTTGGGTACTTGCGATGCATGTGAGACATCCAACTGCACAGCATGATGGCCCCATGAGCTATCGTCCATTCGAATCCCACATGGCATTCTGGCCTCAGATGTTCTCATACGGAGTGGCTCCCATGTTTTCACCAACAGGTACAGAAACCCATTTCCCACATTACGTCAATGGGAACGGCGCGACTTCTCCAACGAACAATGGAGCTAATGGCCATTTCCGTCCTGCTGATTCTCAACTGTCGGCGACAGTTCCGGAGTTTTCCCCCATCGCCAATCCTGGAATGGATATTGCAAGTCAAGGCGCCGTAGGCACATCAGATGCCCAAGCCAATGGCCTCAAGGCAGATAATGTTGATAAGGGCTCTCTCCCAACCGGTTCCCACACTCTCAATGATGTAGAGCAGATAGCCATTGGTGACAAATCATCTACGAATGGAGTCCATGGTGGCCACGAAGCCGAGGTATACTAATACCATTCTTGTAGTTACATGAATGGCTCATCAAATTCAAAGAGCCATTTCATATCCACGGGCAGGTTCTGGCCCATTGTACTGAATTGGAGAATCACACAACAGAAACCACCTACTACTCGATACGGATATCGTCGCAGGTCTCGTACAACGCGATGAATAGAAAAACCATGGAATGAATCATTGTCCTGGTCTACTTAACTTTTATTTCGCCTTTCAACTCCAACGTCGATTCCAAAACTCAAGGTGGCGATATTCTACAGTCTATGGTTTTAAGAAAATTTTGGTTCGGTCACTGGACAAATACCCATTCGCCCTTCGGGGCTACCCATTTCCACTGCGAATCTCCTGGATACGACAGAATAATACGTTGTAGGTCCTACCGAATCGTGGGCTTGTGACCAATGGACTTACCATGTTGGAAATCACGAAGAACCCAGACATGGAACAAAGCAGTGAAAGCGCAAATACACAACACTTTTCAATCTGAAAGGGCAGTAAAGCTGCAGCATCGTGACCTATCAGTAGGTCATCTTGCACTTGTGGAGGAACATATTGATGTTTTCTCGTTGATACTTTTCGAACTCATTGGCCTAGTCGCCATACATTCATCACTCATGACTTTCTTTCATGCGTTTGTTCATTAGGACATCGCCTACCATACGTAATGGTGGTTTTCACGACAGAATGAGATAACGGTCACAACCCTTTTCTCGTGATCGCCAAGAGCAGATTCTACTCAACACCAAATCTGTTCGGTAGCTTGCGCTTAATTCAGTCCCCTTTCCAGTCAACTTCGCATAGGTTTTCCGCCTAGTTATTCGTTCATGAATTCATCAGGATTCAAACCCTGTGAACTCATGGAAGTTGGTTTGTCATTGCTAGACAAAAGTATTGGGCATTGGATTTCTTTCCTTCTCACTTGCATTCACGGCGTGGATTATTCGCATAGGGGGAGGCCTCACGGAAAGGGAATGCTTTCAGATAGACATTGATGTCATAAAAGGAGAAACGAGGCAAAAAACCTCTTGTCGCGGGAGTTATATTGTGTATGAGTAGGACATGCAAAAGAAAAAAAAAGAGAAAAAAAAACAACTGAATGCGAACAAACCTTGATTTGGATCCCAGTGGTACACCATGGCATTTTCTGCCAGTTCTACTACAGAGAGTCAGTTCACTCTGAGTTCACCTCATCTCTACTCTACTCTATTAGGTACTTTAAGATAGAGCCATTGGGCAGGCAAATATATGAGGTTCGGATGGATGCTACGTTGGCAAGTAGATGGGGCGTTTATTAGGTTCTCTCAGTACGAGGCTGCGATAGGGTGGGTATCCATTTGGTTGGCAGTCTCAGTGTGTTAAGGGAGATGAATGGGGTGAGGCTGAGCTAGCTGGTCAACTTCTAGCTCACACGCGGTTAAAGCGTGATATATTGTGCATGTGGAAAAAGGATCAATAAGTCATATCCATACCTAGCGGCTATCGATATACAAAATTAGATGACGTGCCGTCCATTTTTATTATTATTTATGAATAGCTCTGGACCTTAGGCATCCTCCTCGACTTTTTCAATAGGTATGCCTCGTAGGCTCTAGATGGTATAAATATAAGCCTTCTAACATAACACTACCTAGCCAGAAAAACAAGAGGAAGACATATTCATTGACATATATATCGACATCCTCATAGCGAGCAATCTAGGTGTAAGCTACTTAGGTAGATAGGCTTCCGAAAGGAATGCCAAATATTTGTTCTTCTAAACAAGACATCCTCACCACAGAGACCTTAAGTACTTAGTCTACCCTCGGAATACACAAGAAGCCATCACGATATCCTGTAATTTTCTTCATGGAACTTCGGCTAAGCGTAAGTACTGTTATAGCCCCTTTCCACCTCTAATAGCAATACTTGAACGAGCCAGAGCAGGAGAATTGCCCCTGTATCGGCAACAAAGCAGCCGGTCCATTGATGTTATTAATGATTACTTGGTTGAACAAGTCTACACCGTTATTGAGTGCGCTGACAATGTCGTTCCTGCTGATAATTAGCTATCTTGACATATACATTCGTCCAAACTCATATGCCCGGATTCCGTGGAAAGATTATCTAGGTGTTAAGGGAAGACGTGTATGCTCTACATACCTCTGGCAAGCAATCGCCACGCCGCAATCCCTTGCGACATCCACCGACGGGGTGGAGTTGACGGTCTGGAAGAATTGCGCTATCTTCTTATCAGCGCTGAGAGAAGCATCGATGTCCTTGTCCCCCAGCGGCTGCGTGACCGCGAGAGCATCGTCTATCTCTGACAGGGCTGCTAGTTCCAACTGCGTGTTGTCAAGCCCGACAAGTGCATTGCTCGAGCGAAAGAAGTCATCCTGGTCATCGGTCGAGCTCATGAGTCTCGTGGTTATGAGGTCAATGGCCCCGTGCGATGCTAAGATGTTGTTAAACACGACGTTCGGGTCCGTCGCAAGGGAATTCCTGGTGGCGATGAGGCCTCGGGTAGGGGTAGCGGATATGGAGGTGATTGTCGCGGCTGTAGTGGCGAGGATTAAGGGGTGGGTGAATCGGACCATTGTGTTCTCTTTAAGTTTACGGAAAAGGAGGGATAGTGTTGAAGCGTGAAGATCTCAAGTAAGACTTTGTCGTGGTATTGAAATGGTGAGTGAGAATGGCCCCGAAATTCAAGTTTCCATTTATGAGGGCTTTGAATTGATATATACTTAGTTTTACTCACGCTTAGTATTGACTAGGAAAGGGGCTATTTTGTTATGCTTGTTGACTCTTGATAGATAGACCAACAACAACTTCTATTTTCAGGTTTCAATAATATATTTCAAACTGCCTTTCAGGATATGATTCTAATACGGATTACAAGACTCGAGGCTGGGCACTGTTGGTTGAATGGGAGAGTTGGCTCCAAGCCTCCCTGACCTCCCTGACCTCCCTGACATAGAGCTTGAAGTAGAAAGCCAAACCGGGAACATTCCTTTATCTATGGTTGGATAATTCATGCCTCCCAAGAATGTTGGATATCTCAACTAGAAGAGTAATATGAAAATGCGCTTCTACCCATCCTTACATTACTGTGGTAATAGGTTCGGGAGGCTGATGCCAATGCCGAGATAATTATGTCGAAGTCTTGTATTCTTCTATCCCTTACTCGTTTGGCAGGTCTCGAGCCAGTCATATAAACAGCCAAGCCGTGCGCCGAGAGTTGGCAAGATATTTGTCTGTGATAAACCGACGATATATGTAGATTATTGTTAGCTTGACGTTTTATTTTGATCTTTCAGTGTGATGATGTTATTATCACCGCCACATTCGCCGGGCTTCTTTCATCCTCCTTGCTTTGGTCCTACACTTCTTACGTCCATTTAAACTTAGAAAATGGCCATCATATGATGCGTTGCCGGTATTCTCGTCTCGGAAGCGACTTCGTTGTCCGAGCGGGCTATGATGCCCTTCCGGTATCTTGGATCTTGCCAAGTATCAAATCCGATGACGATCGCCTACCTACAAGGAAGCCGGTGAGGACACGACATTTCGGTATCCAACCTGGCAAAGAGTGGTAGTGGCTTTGAGCATGTGCATAGAGACTCGTCATATCCGAGTTCCCTCAACAAACTCTTAAGTGATCCGGACGACTGACTGCCACCTCAACAATTCGATCTAGAACGTAAGACGCTGATCATTTTGCTTCAATTACGACTCCTCGATGAATTAGGTATACATCTGCCAAGGGCGGCTTGTGGCTCTTGGACTGCACCTAGAGTATGCGATCATAGAGACCTCGGACTATCATTTTCAGAGACTGACGCGTTGCGCTTCAATATTGAGCCTTGCGGTCAGCAAGGTTGTGGATTGTGAATCATCGATACTTGATCCTGTGTAAATCGAGTGTATTTACCATCGTTCACCACGTGGGTCGATCAATTCGAAAGACTCATCGACAACATCAATACTTGCGTGTTCTTACGGCCGCAAGGCGTTTGAGAAGAGGCCACATCTCATCGATTGATCGAAAGTTGCTTACTTTTCGTACGTGTTAGAGAACAGATAAGATGTTGTGGAAATTACCTAGGCCCTATTTCCATCCTGATTGAGCGGTTGTGGAAGATATCTATCAGATTGTTTAGCGAGTGCGAGTCCGAAAATGAAAAGTTGCCAATCCGTTGAAATATCTTTCGTTGTTTTTGTCCCTTGAATGAAAAGTCCAGAAGCCACGCTGTTCAATTAACCAATGAATGATACGATCTATGAATCCTACAATGGATCAATATGGTATCGGTAGCTCCCAGGCCTCGGTCCGAGGATTGCGAGATGCATATTTGGCGTCTTACTTTTCCAAGAGAAGAAAAAGAGCAATCAATTCGTGAGTCACATTATGGATTAAGAATACGTACCTAAGGTACCTTTCGGATTGCGGCGCTGTGTATGGTCGTCCGAGCTGAGGCTGGTACGTGGCTAGAGGCCTGCGCCGGGTCAGGCCACAATCTAGACGTCATGGGTCGATCATGCCATGCAGGAAGCGTGCGTATACCATGATCTGGCTGATCTAGTCGTGCAGTAGGAGGGCAGGAGCTGGGCACATTAGTTAGACACAGATTGGGGAATTGGGCAGGGGCGGGGCAAACCGACCAAGTATCGACTTCACTAAAAAGACCTCAAAGAGGAGGGGATGAGAGGCACTTTCCCAAACCCTATAAACAGCCGGAAGCGCAACCATGAGATCGGAAGAAAGGATACTCGGCATCAAGCAATTGCATCCAGATAACAACACAACATCGCATCTGTCACAATTAAGGTTACAATCGTAACAATCACTTACATCGTACCTGACTTTTACTCACCCACAGTTACACTCAATTACACCCACCTAGGTACTCGGTAGTTTTTAAACATCGCCGACCAATTAGAGTCTTACTAAGGTAGTCTTGTAATATCATTCGCTACCGAATCCGGCAACGCACCACTACACCGCATATAGCAAGAACCACACACCAAACCATGACCAAGATCATCCTTTCCATCAACGCGGGGTCCAGCTCCGTCAAGATCTCAGCCTACGCCGCACGGTTCCACGAGTCGCCGAAGCAGCTCGCCGAGGCCGAGATAAGTGGACTCACTGCCCCTCCCGCTCAACTCACCTATATCCGCGGCGATGTCCAGGTCAAGAGCCACGAGGAATTAGAGACCGGCATCGCCGATCAGGATGAAGCTTTCAGGATGCTCCTCAACACCTTAACTGGCGACCCGGAACTCCCCGAGATCTCCGCCAAGAGCGACATCTCCGTGGCCTGTCATCGGGTGGTCCACGGCGGCGACTACAAGACCGCCAAGCTGATCACCCCGGACACGTACCACCACCTAGAGCGGCTAACAGACCTGGCGCCGCTACACAACGCCAACGCGCTGCACATCATCAAGTCGTGCATGGACGAGCTGCCGAGCGCGCTCAACGTCGCCTACTTCGACTCGCAGTTCCACGCGACCATCCCCCCGCACATCAGCACGTACCCGATCGACCCGGAGATCGCCAAGAACAACCAGCTGCGCAAGTACGGCTTCCACGGCATCTCCTACTCCTTCATCACCCGCTCCGTCGCCGACTACCTCAGCCGCGACCCGAGCGAGCTCAGCATCATCGCCCTGCACTTGGGCTCGGGAGCCTCCGTCTGCGCCATCAAGGACGGGTGTTCGTGGGACACCAGTATGGGGCTAACCCCGCTCGCCGGTCTCCCAGGCGCCACACGCAGCGGCAGCGTCGACCCCTCGCTGGTCTTCCACTACGCCAGCGACGTGGGCAAGCTATCACCCTCGTCGACGAAAGAACTGCACATCTCGGTAGCCGAGGAGATCCTCAACAAGCAAAGCGGGTGGAAAGCGCTCACCGGCACGACGAACTTCGGGGTCATCGCGAACAGCGACGACCCGAAGTGCAAGCTAGCCTTCGACCTTCTCGTCGACCGCATCTGCGCCTTCGTAGGCTCGTACTATGTCTCCCTCGGCGGCCGCGTCGACGCGCTGGTGTTCGCAGGCGGTATCGGCGAGAAGAGCGAGAAGCTGAGGGCTGCTGTTGTCGCGCAGACAGAGTGTCTCGGCTTCCGCATCGATCCTAAGCTCAACGCTGCTAAGATCGCGAATGTCGTCCAGGACGTCGGCAAGCAGTACGCCAGACACCGGACCCTGGTCTGCCGCACGGACGAGCAGTTCGAGATGGCGCGGGGCTGCGCCGAGAACGAGGAGTTGTGGTAGGAGGGCGGCGCGTACTTAGATATCTGGGTAGTAAGTTAATGGTTAGGAAATGGGCATTATGGCGGGGCGTTAGGAATTTGGGAATTACATATAATATCACCCTGGTTTAGGGGTTTGGATCTGGGTATTTGGGCTATATCCAGCTGCATTTTAGAAGTTATCGAATAAACAATCACCAATGTTCAAGTCGTATATGTCTTACTCCTCTTGAGGCTTGCGTGAAGATGAAATCATGGAAGCCGAATAAAATACTCGTCGCACTATAAGGATGCATACTAAATTTCCTGTCTGAATGGGACTGTAGATGATCGACAGGCACGAGGGCAGATCCGCCGTCCAGCATTGTTACATACATACATGATACATGTCAACTTCCTAGCATATGTATATGACCTGTAACAATAAAGACAGTGGAGATTTCTTCAATTGAAGTTATCCTGTTGGTTCGCGGAGGATTTGGACCGGATGGAGGCGTGTGTGAGGCAAGGACCGAGCCAGGGCCAGGGGGGAACGGGTCACGATCGCGATGATGCACCGATGCAAGATGACATCACGAGCTCAAATACGTGATTGTAGGTGTAATAGTCGCCGGTCGGTACTTTCGATCCCACGATGGAATCATTTTAGCACCAAAATCCGCCCGCGCGGTCCTCCGGCCCCTTTTCCTAAACAGGATTACTCCGTACTTAGAAAGATATGTATGTTTGTTCGTTAGTTAAGGCATCGTATTACAAGAGGGCACCCCCCCGAGGCACCATAATAACCCGACTTTAAGAATTTGTCGGAACTAGGTTTTTCCGGATCTTTAAAACGTTAATTTTTCGTAAAACGAATTTTATTAATTTTATTTTTTTTTTATTTTTTTATTTATTTATTTTATTATTATTATAATTTATTTTAATATTATTGGTTAATAATATTAATTAAATTATTTTATTTATTAATTTATTTAATAAACGTAAATTTATTTAATAGTTTTTATTTATAAAAAATAATAAATTTAATTCGTTTAAATTTATAATTTATAATAATTAAATATATATTATAATAAAATCGAAATTTAATTAATAAAATCGTTTATTTATTAAATTTAAATAATTTTATAATAATATTATTTTTTATATTTTATAATTAATTATAATAAACGTAAAAGTAAAATTAAACTTATAACGGTTAAAAAAACGTATAAATTTTATTTCGATAATTTTTATTAAAAATATTAATAATAAATTAACATTTAAATTTATTAAATTAAAGTTTTAAATAATTAATAAAAAAAATAAAATAATTTTAAAAAATTTAAATATAATGAAAATATTCGGGTTAAATTAAAAAATAAAATACTTCGAATTTAAAATAAATTTTTTCGTTATATATTAAACGTTATTAATTATTTTTAACTTTTAATAAATATTTTTAATAATATTTACGAATATATTTTTTATAAACGTAAAATATGTTAAAATTTTTAAATTAAAATCGTTTATTATAAAATATATTTTTTTTAATATTATTATTTTATTTTATTTTTTAAACGTATATTTAAATAAAAAAATTTATATTTTTTATTTTTTTTATTTTATATACGATAAAATAATTTATAAGTTTATAACGTATTTTATTTAATTAAACGAATATATTATTTTTATTTTATAATTTAATTAAATATTTTAAAATTTTATTAAATATAAATTTAAATAATTAACGTTATTTAATATTTATTTTCCGTTATAAAATTATCGTAATAATATTACGTATATTAAATTAAACGTTTATATTTATTAATCGAATAAAATTATAAATTAAAACTTTAATTATAATTTATAATTAAATAAATATTTATTATTTTTTTTTACGAATTTATTAATAATTTTATTTTAGTTTTTTTATTTTATAAATTTATTAAAATAAAATAATAAATTTTTAATAATTAACGGAAATTAATAAAAATTACCGTATAAAATAATTATAAATATATTTTTAAAATTAATTTTTAATCGTTTTTTTATATTTTATAATTATTAATTAATTTTATATAATATTATTTTAAATATTATATTATATTCGTTTATAATAAAAATATTTATATTTTTTTATACGCGTATTTTTTTCGGAAATATTTTTTTTTTATTATTTTTAAAAAAATTAATTACGAAATAAATCGTAATATTATTAATATAAACTTCGACCGAACCGAACGTTATTATTATTTTAATTTAATAACGGTTATTTTTCGCTTTTAACGTTTTTATTAAATTTTATATAACGATATTTTTATTTATTTTTTCTTTATCGTTTAAATAATAAAAAAATTATAAAAATTCGTTAAATTTTTTATCGTTATTTTCTTATTTTTATAAACCATTTATTAAATTAAAATGTCGAAATATAATATTTAAAAATATAATTTATTTTAAATTAAAGTTTTTTTTTTCGGTAATAATAATATTTATATTTATTTACGTTTTTTTAATATTATATTTAATTATAATATAAATTAACCGTATATTAACTTTTTTTAATACGTCGTTATAAATAATATTATTATTTATTTTTATAAATTTATAATTTAAACGTCGTTTATTTTTATTTTTAAAAATAAAAAAACTTAAAATATCGAAATTATTTATTTAATTAACCACGTATTATAATTTAATCGTATTAATAATATCGAATTAATTTTTTCATTTTTTTACGTTAATTATAATCGTTTTAATAATTACGTTATTTTTTATAATTACATTTAATATAATTTTATAATTATTATAAAATATTTTTTTATATTAATTTAATTCGAAATTAATTAATAATACGTTTATTTTTATAACGTTATTTAATTAAACGTTATACGTTAAATTTTTTACGTTAATTTTAAATAATAAAATATTTATTTTTAAAAAATTTTCTAAATATAATTTAACGTTTTTTATAAATATGTTAAATTTTTTTACTTTTTTTTAATTTTTAATTTTTTCGTTTTTTTTTTTTTCGTATTATTTTAATTATTATTATTATAATTAAAATTATTTTTTAAATATTTTTTTTTAAAATTTATTTTATTCGTTTAAAACTTTTTATCGCGTTTAACGTTTTTACGGTTTTTTCGAAATAATATAAAATTATCGTTATAAAATTAAAATTTTTTCGATATATTTTATAATAATTTATTTTATATATTTATAATAAAATTTATATTTTTAAATAAAAATTATTTTTAAAATATAAATAAAATTAATTAAATTATAACGAATCGGTTATAATACGACTTTTCGTTAAATTTTAATAAATATAAACCGATTAATAAAAAAATGTATATTTTTTATTATTTAATTAAATATTAATAAAATTAATTTTCGTTTAATAATTCGTCGAATTTTACGTAACGGTTTATTTAACGCGTTAATTTAAATATAATATTAATTAAAAACGCGTAATTATATAAAAATATTTTTTTTAAAATAAATTTATAATTTATATAAATTTAATAAATATTTAATTTAATTTTCGTTATTAAATAAAACATGGTTTTTTTAATTATAAAATTTTTATTACCGTTTAATATTTTAATTATTAAATTTCGTAAATATTTTTATTATTTTCGAATAATAAAATATATAATATTATAATAAAATTAACGTTAATTTTTTTTTAAATTATAAAATATATTATATTTTAATAAATAATTATATATTTTAAAAGCCGATAATTTTTATTTATTAAAAATTTTATTTAAAATTTAAATTATAAAATTACGCGTTTTTTCGATTAAATTATTTTAATTTATATATTTTAAGTATTTAAATAATACGTTTAATTTCGTTATAAATAAAATATATTTTTAATTTATTAATAATTTATTTTTCGTAATATAATCGATTATATATTATAATAATATTAAAATTTTTATAATAATAAAAATAAAAATTATATTATAATTATATTATAACGTAATTATTATTATTATATTTTATTTAATATAATTATACACGTATTAAATAATTTATAAAACGTTATTATTATTTATATAAATTTTATTAATAAAATTTTATAATTATTTAAAACGATATAATTAATTATTTTTTTTTATTAATTTTTTCGTTATATTTTTATTATATTTAAAACATATAAAAATACATTTATAAAATTAAAAAATAATAACGATAAAATAAGTTTTTTTTTTTTTATTTTCGTTTTAATTCGTTTAAATTTTATATAAACTTTTTTATTAATTATAACCGATTTTTTATTAAATATTTATAATTTAACATTTTTATATTAAAAATTTCTTTAAAATATTTATTTACGTATTAAAAAAACTCGTTTATTTTTTTTAAGTTTTTTTTTTTTATAATATTAAAAAAATATTTTACGAAATTAATATTATTATAATATTATAATAACTCGTAAAAATAAAAAGCTTATTTATTATTAATTTCGATTAAATTAAAATATTAATTTATAAATTCGAAAATATTATTTTTCGTTAAAATTTATATTAATTTTTCGAAAAAAATTTTTAAATATAAATAAAATTATTTTATAAACGTAACCGGGTTTTAATTTATTTTTTTATATTATATTTTATAACTTTTTAAAATATATTTATTTAATATATATTAAATTTTTTTTATATATTATTTATTTCGAAACTTTTTTTTTATTTATATATAAATCGAAAAAAATATATTATTAAAGTTAATTATAAATTAAATAACGAACGGGTTATATTTTATTATTATATTTTTAATTTTATTATAAGTTTATATTTTTTCTTCGTTTATAAATAATTATTATTTTTCGAATATAATAATTTAATTTAAAAACGATTTTATATTAAAATTAAAAATTTTATACGTTTTACGTAATTCGTAATTAATTTATATTAATTTTTTCGTAATAATATTTTCGTAAATTTTTTAAATTATATTAAAAAAAAATTTTTTTATTTAAACGTAATTAATTTAATTATTATTATTTTTTAATATTTTATTAAATATTAAAAATAAAAAAACGAGGTAAATTATAACGGTAATTTCGTATTATTATAATTTTATAAAAACTTAATTATAATATATTTATTAATTAAACGATTAAATTAATAAAAAAAAAAATAAATCGTATAATTATTATAAAAAGTTTTTATTTTTTTTTTTTTTTTTCGTAAATTACGATAAAATTATTAAATTTATATAATAATATTATTATAAAAATTAAAATAAAGTAATAAAAATTTTTATATTTTATAATTTAATCGTTTAAAAATATTTATAAATAAAGTTATTTTTCGTGGTTTTTTTCGAAAATTACCTTTTCGGTATTTTTACGTTAATTTTTATTAAATTTCGCGTTAAATAATTATTAAATAAATTAAATTTTATACACGTCGTTCGTTTAATTATTATTATTTATATTAAAAAACCCGAAAAATATCGTTATTATTAAAAAATCGTTATTATTAATTAAATTAAATAAACCGGTAATATTTATCGTTTATATATTTTTATATTTAATTTTAACGTCGTTAATAAGTAAATTATTTTTTACTTTTTTTAAAACGTTTTATTATTACTTTTTTTTTTTATTTTTATTTTACGGTAACGTTTTTTTATTAATATTATTTTATTTTTATTATTTTTTATATATAAAATCTTTTTTAATTTTTTCGGGTATATATTTTACTCGTTTTATTTTTTTTATTTTAACGTTTTTAATATAAATAACGTTTAATAAAATATTTAATAATAATATTTTTTTTTTTTTTTTTTATATATTTTAAAAATTATCGTTTAATAAAATATCGTAATAAAAATAATTATAAATTTTAAATTATAAAAAAACGTTTATTATTACGAATTTACGTAAGTTTAAAAAAAAATAAAATTTTTTTTTTAAAATTTATTAAAATTATATTAAATTACGTATATTTTTTTAAAAATATTTTAAATATTACGAAATAATATTTCGATAATACGATATATATTATTTATAAAAATTATAATATATTTTTTTACTTTTTAATACGTAAAGTTTTTAAAACGATTTAATATAAAATTTAAAACATATTTAATTATTATTTTAAAAATATATTTTAAAGTTAAAAATTTCTTTTTTAAAAATTATAATTTTTTAATTTTTAATAAAAATAAATATACGTATAATATTCGTAATATATTTAAATAATAATTAAAAAGTAATTATTTTTTATTTATATATATTTTATATTTATTATATATATAAATTATTTTTATATTTTTTAAAAAATATATTTAATAATTAAAACGGCATTTTATTTTATTTAAGTTTAAAAAATTAAAATCGACATTTTTTTTAAACGGTTTTTTTAATTTTTCGCGTAAAAAATTTAAAAAAAACTTATATAATATAAAATTAATATATTTAAAAATATATTATATTAAATAAATTTAATATTAATTTAAAAATAATTTATTATTATTTTATATTTTATATTAAAAATTAAAAATGTATATAATTTTATATTTTAAATTAATAAATCGTAAAAAAAATTTCGTTTTTAATTTAATTTTTTTTTTTAAAAATTAATATTAATATTTTTTAAAAAATTTTTAAAAACTTTTATAACGTTTAATTCGTTTATTAACTTCGGTTAAATACGTTATTTTAATATTTAAAGTTTTTTTTTTTATTAATATTACGTTCGAAATTATTTTTTCGATTAACGTAATATTCGTAATTATTTTTTTAATTAACGTAATATTTAAAATTATTTTTTTAATTAACGTGGTATTTATAAATATTTTTTTAATTAACGAAATATTATATAACGTTAAATTATTATTAAATTAATTTAACCATTTTTAAAAATATAATTATTAAAATATAATTTAATACGTTAATATTTAAAAATACGTTATTAATAATTTATTACGTAAAAATATTTATTATTAATTTTTATAAATTATTTATAATAATATAAATATAAAAAATATAAAAATTATAAATTATATATAATTATATTATTTTATAAAATTATTTATTATATACGAATTAATTTTTTTTATATAATATTATTTTTTAACGATAAAATTCGTTAATTATAAATTAATTAATATATATAAAATAATTCTTTTTTTTTTTAAAAAATGTTTTAATAATAATTTTTTTATTATTATTAAATTAAAATATTTATTAATAATTTTTATTTTAATAAATATTTTATTAATATAAAACGAAAAAATTATAAATATAATTATTTATTAAAATATATTTATTTATTAAACGTAAATATTATAATTTATTTTATAACTTTATATTTAATTATTATAAATATATAATATAATAATAAAATAAAAAATTTTATATTATAATATTAAAATATATTATTTAAATAATAATTTATAATTATATATAAATTAAATATATTAAATATTAAAAATTTATTTAATATATAAATATTTATTTTACTTTTTTTTTTTATTTTTTTTTTTTTCTTTTTTTTTATTTATAATAAATATCCTTTATAACGTATATTTATTTTTATTTATATTATATATTTACTTTCGTTTATTTATTATATAATTTATTTTTATTTATTAATTTTTATTTTATTACGTTAATTTATTATTTTTTAAAATTTAATTAATTATATTAATTACTTTTAATATTTTAAATTAAAACGGTTATAACTTATATATAAAATTTAATTTAAAAGTTATATTTATTAATAAAATTATATTAATTAAAAAACGAAATCGTAATAATTAATTTATTAAATATAAAAATTATAAAATTATTTTCTTTATATAAATTTTAATACCGTTTTTAAATATATTTAAAATTAATAAAAATATTATAAATTTATTTTAATATTTTTAACCGTTTAATAAATTAATTATTACTTATATTTTTTATAAAAATAATTATAAAAAATAAAAACATAAATTTATAATAATTTAAAAAATGGTTTATTTTTAAAAGTTTTATATTAAATTAAAAAATAATTTTTTCGTTAATAATATTTAAAAAATTTTAATAATAATATTATTATTATAAATTTAATTATAAATATTAAAAATTTTTATTATTTTATATAATATTAATATATTTTTAATTTTTTTATAAATTTTTAAATATTTAAATAATTAATTATATTATTAACGTTATTTAAAAATTTTAAATTAGTTATTTTTTTATGGATAAAATTTATTATAATTTCGATTCGAATATTTTTATTTTAATTTAAAATATAATTTTTAAATTTAAAAAAAATAAAACTTTTATAAAATTATAATTTTAATTTAATTTTTTAAATAATTAAAATTAATTAAATTTATTAAAAAAAAAAACGTATTTATTTTACGTTTATATTTTATTTAATAAATTCGTAAAATTATAATATACGTAAATTTATTAAAATAATAAATTTTTATTAATTAATTTTAAATATATTTTTTATATTAATCGTATTATTAAAAAATTTAAAAATATTTATATAATAAAAATTAAATATAAATTTAATATTATCGTAAATTTTTTTTTTATATATATCGTTATTATTAAAAAAAACTTTTATTATTTAACCGCGTAAAAAACTTAATTTATTTTAAAAAGTTTTTAATTTTTTATTATTATCGAAACCGAAACGTCGTTATAAAAACGGTTAAAAATATTTACGAAAAGTTAATTATTTTTAAAATTACCGTAATAACTTTTTATAACATTCACGTTAATAAATAAATTAAAATAAAATATTATTAATTTTAAAAACGAAAAAAAAAAAAAAATAAATTTTTTTTAAAACGTTTTCGTTAAAAATAAAAATAACGTAAAAAATAAAAAATATTAATTAATAAATAATATTAATAAATAATTAAAGTTATATAAAATTTTCATTCGTTTATATAAAAAAAATAAAAAAATAAAAAAAAATAATATATAAATAATAAAAAAAATATAAAAAATTACGTAGTAATTATTAATTTTAATAAATAAATTTTTAAAATAATTTTAATTTATTATTTATTATAAAAATATATAACGATATATATTTATTTTAAAAATTTATTATTTTTTATTAAATTTTAATTTATTAAGTTTTAATTTATTAAATATTATTTTAAATTAAATATTTAATAAAAAAATTATAATATATTAATTAATTTAATATAATTTAAAATTAATTAATATATTTTTAATACGTACGTTATTTAATATAAATAAAAAATATCGATATATATAATTAAATTAAAATTAATTTAATAAATTTATTTTAAAAAAAACTTTATTTTACGTGTTATTATAATATATAAATACGTTATTTTTTATATTATTATTTAAAAAAAAAATCGGTTTATAATATTATTATTATTATTATTATTTTCGTTTTTATTTTTAATTTTATTATTAATATTATTATTATTATTATAATATAATTTTAATTATTTATAAAATTATTTATCGTTTAAAAAATAATTATTTTATTAATCGTTAAGTTTATATTTATTAAATATTAATTTTATTTAATTTATTTAAAATAAATATAATAAATTCGTAAAATTATTATAAATTATTTCGTTAAATTTTTTTTTTTAACTTCGTATATTAATTATTTTTAAAAATAATAATAATATTTTATATATAAATAATTATTTAATAATTTATTTATTTAATATTTTAAAATTAACGGAATATATTTTTTTATTATCGTCGTTATTAAAAAACATAATTACGAAATTAATAAATATAAATTAAGTAAAATAAACGAAAAAAAATTTAATAAATATTTTACGAAAAAATAAATATAATATATTTTAATATAAAATAAAAATTTCCATATTAAAATTAATAAATTTATTAAACGAATAAA
This sequence comes from Annulohypoxylon maeteangense, assembly GCF_022496945.1. NCBI lineage: Eukaryota > Fungi > Ascomycota > Sordariomycetes > Xylariales > Hypoxylaceae > Annulohypoxylon > Annulohypoxylon maeteangense. The sequence continues at coordinate 54,352 of NW_025953274.1, forward strand.
ATACGTAAATAATTAATTAATATTCGAAAATATTAAAATTTAAGTTAAATTTAAATAATATCATTAAATAATTTTAATTTTAAAAAAAATAAATATTTTTACGAATAAATATTTTATTTTTAAAAATATTATAAATAATTTTAATTTTTTATATATTTAAAAAATAACGTATATTATTAATTTTTAACCATCGTTTTATACTTAAAAATATAATATAACATTTTTTAAATAATATTAATTTTATTATAATATAATAAAATTATAAGTTTAAATCGTATATAAAATAAAAATTAATTTAATTAATTAATAAATTAATATTAATTCGTAATTTTTTTTATAATAATAATAAATTATAAAAAAATTCTTAATTATCGAAATTATAATAAATTAAAAATAATAAATTTATTAATTTAATATAATTAATATAATATAAATAAATAAATATATATTAATTATAATTTAATTATTAATATATTTAAAAATATAAAAATAATATTTTTTAATAAATAATATTTTAATTCGTAATAATAAATTATTTAATAAAAATAACGTAAATAAATAAAAATTAATTATTTTATCGTTTTTTTTAAACTTTTTATTATTTTTTTAAATATTATTTATAATAATATAATAAATTTAATATATTAATAAATAATATAATTTATTTAAATTTAATATATTAAATAATATTAAATAAATTAATTATAAATATTTAAAATAATATATTTTAATTTTAAACATTAATTTTATATAAATAATACTCGTAAAAAACATTATAAACGATAAAAAAAATTTTAATTATATTATTTTAATTTTTTAATTATAAAAATTTATAATATATAAAATAAATAATAATAAAATTAATATTTTAAAATAATATATAAATTAAATATAATATATAATTAAATAAAATATATTAAAAATAAATTATTACGTATATAATTAATATAAATTAATAATTACTTTCGAAATAATAATATTTTTTCTTTTTTTTATAACTTAATTTTAATTATATATTATTTCTTTTTTCGGTTACTTAATTATACATTTTTTTTATATTATACATATCTTTCTTTAGCCACATATGCCCCACTATACTTTTAATATAACCACATTTTCTTAATTAAAGAACTTTTTTTTTTTTTTTTATTCCTACCCAAACATAATAACCCTCCTAAAGTCGGGCATATCGCAAGGTCAAACGTGCCCAACTATAGATTTGCTTATTGCTATTACATGCGTATTAGTATAGTATATACCTACTTAAGTAGGTACCAAATTTACCAAATTAGCTAAAGCCAAGTGTCGTACGTACTTACAAGGTGCGCTACTATATATTGCAATGCAATAGTGTCATACAAGACTCCAAAAAATTTCATCGTCTTCCCACAAGCTTCGGCCAAAATTGATTCGCCCAACACCCAAGGAAGTAGCCCCATCAAAATGGTACCGAAACATGTTGTGCTACCCGAAGAACAGCGGCAGGCTGGCAGCCATGCGGTTACACACATTACTAGGTATAGCATACGCACATATGCATCGTCCGGGAGAAGAGTATGGTGATGGATTATCAGGGTCCATGCCAAGATCAGGGACTCGGTACTGAATGGTGTTACAATCATCACTGAAACAAAATTCCGAGTCCTTCATCATCATTTATCGCTCATCTAGTCAGATAGATTCGCTTGTACAGTGACAGCATCCCCATCACCTCCGGAGTCCCCTTTTCAAGAAGACTTAGTCCTATGCTTAGTCAGTCGGGGGAATCCGCGACTTCAAGTAGAACTTTATGTAAATAATATGTAGATGGGAGAATATTGGAGCTTTATCATTAAACATTGCTTCTCATTTTCGTATGCCATCCGCCCCCTTTTTCTGTTCCGGGCGGACGCTGGTATCTAATGCCTAACCCAACGTCATGTATATATAGGTGTTAAAGCTGATAAAAATGCCACCCCCCCTCTCGGTAATAGGACCCTTGCTGACAAGTCCTCGGCGCGGCTCCCGTGCGCCTGATAATCAGCTCGTATATGCAAGCACAAACAATGCACTCGCCCTGGCTGATGCCTGTACATCTGCTTCAACTTTTTTTTTGCTCCAAAGAAGTAAAAATCGTGGGCGACGAGCAAGTCAGCCCTGGCAACCGCGCCACAGGCGGAAAGAAACGGGAAAAGCACCCATTCCTTAAGTGCCTTTCCCGGTCATCTTCCAGAATATGCAAAAAAAAAAAAAAAAAAAAAAAAGTAAAATAAATAATGAGGTGCGCCATCGTATGCTTGCCACCCTGGTATCGATAATATGGTCCGTGAGTATGATCCCGAGTATACCCAAACGCCATGTTTAAAACAAATCCCGTTCGTATCTATCCCTGTGGCATACAGGGAGAACCGTGACCCTCTCATTACCCCGTCATTACTCAATCGGGTACCGCTCGGTTCCGTGCCGACGTCAGAAGAAATAGGAGAGCTTGTAGGTAGTGAAGACGATCCTAGGCACCTTCCTGGCATGCAATTGCTGCAAGGGCGTCTAATCCGCTACTGGTTCTCGCCGCGCTTGGTCGGCTCATCAGAGGGATATTAAGGCCGCGCATATCCCAGGCGCCACCGGGGGATGCAAGTGCTGGTTGAGCGTCAGATCCATACTGTTCAGAATCCCACATTTGGACTTCGTGAGAAGACCCGTTGCCATGAGATGATGATTTGGAGGATACCGAGCCTCTCTTGGACGACGAAGACAGCGATGAGCTCTTGGATTTAGAAGAAGTAGAGGATCTTGACTTGTCCTTGAAGTGGGTTTCGAGGTGCTGTTTCATGTTGTCTGCGCGAGTGAACTTTTTATGGCATCCAGGATACGTGCATTGGACCGCCTTCTCAGCAGTGTGAATTTTAGAGTGACGAGAAGCGTGTCCTGAAGTCGTAAAAGTCTTTTCACAACCATGACTATCGCGATATCTGCAGGGATATCGCTTCCCAGCCTTCTCAGGTGCCGCCGAGCTAGCCGAGCTATCATCCTCGTATGAGTTGGAACGGCTGGTTGCGACGTAAACAGGGCGCTTCATGCCAACCTGCTGATCGGGGGGATAATCATCGTACAGTTGTCGCGACGTGTAGTCGTATAGACCGGGCGTCAATGGCGAGAAAGCGTCGTAGCTAGCGTTAGAGTCGTATGAATCTGAACGAAGAAGCTCTGGAGTGTGGGGCGGCGGCGATTGGTCACCGGCGGATTGATAGTGGGGAGCTGTGTGGTATGACTGGTGACTGGCGTATGGATCGTCGTTTAGAAGCGAGACCTGGCGGCCGGTGGCGTCTCGAGCGTGCATTTTGTCTTTGATGTGTATGTGTGTGGGTGGGTAGGCGCGGAAGACGAGGGATGAATGATCAATTTCTATTTGAACTGCCTAAACTGTTGCTGAATCCAAATGTCGTTCATACGCTGATCAATTCTTATGAAATAATGAAGCCCACACCGCTGTACTAGGGTAAACGACAATGGAACAGATCTTTCAAGGTGTAGTTGGCTGTGTGGTTGAATAGGATTCGTGCTTAACGAAGCATGCTCTGAAGGTAGTTAAGGCTTTAGCGGGAGGTAGCTAATATTGGGACGAGTTCGATAGACGCGGCGACACGAGTGAAGGTGGGATGGTTGCGGTCTTCGTCAAAAGCATATGTAGGTGTGTGCGTTGTGTATGCGCGCGAAGGTAAGCTCAAGCTGGATTGGGCTTAGCTAAAACACTTCTAGGGTCTATATAGCGATGGGAAAGAGGAAATGGGATGAAGGGTTAGCGGGGGAGGATTTTGAAGAGTTCTAAGGGTGTTCTCGAACAAAGGTAGAGAAGAAGTGAGGCAGGTCAGAAGAACTTTCCCATATGAGATACGACGGGAAGTTTGTTGGTTAAAAAGAAACTGAGCGTTCATGGATGGGAAAGAGGAATCCGATCCAGTTCCAGTTCCAGTTTCCCTTTCCCTTATGTGCGTGTGCGTGTGCACCTGGGCAAGCGGTACGTCTATACCCAGGTATGTATAGTTGTATAATGTATACGTGAAAGTATAGATGTACAATGTATACAAAGTATACAAGGTCCACAGGTCCCATTTAGTCCCACTAGTCCCACAAGGTCCCACAAGGTCCCCTGGCCCTGCAACTCTTGCGTTCCGTCCTTTTTACTAGCGACTGGTTTCCAAAAAAGCAGTGAAAGCGGGGGGGCAGTTGGAGAGACACATGGGATGGGACTCGATCCATCCCATAATTGTCTTGGACCTGACCAAGTATTCGAAATGTACCTTTCAACCATATGGGGCCGAGCAACAAAGTACAAGAAGAAAAAAAGATCGCCGGTCACCGCCTATTCTTATACGCTACACAGTTACATCGTAAGGCTCTGCTAATCGAGATATTCGACGATTATCCTCATCTACCCTCGTACGTATGATATCAATGATAGCAAGTGCGTGACTCGTTATTCTAGAACATCAAATATCGATATTATCCATGCAAGTTATATGCCAGTATGCAAACAATTTCTCGTATAAACTAACCTTACATCTGCATCTACAGATACATAAACATTTGTGTATATATTATAATATATACCTACTTACACATACGACTTGGAAAGTGGGCTGACGCGGACTGGAGCTTCGAACTTAACCAAGACGCATCCATAAATACAACATTGACTCGACATCTAATGAGGGGATACTTTTCCACGTTGCCGAATTCAACTTAATCGTTTGTCCCTGACGAAAACGGTCGCTAATTCGCTACACATACATAAGCTTTCCTCGGGTGTTTGGCAGTGTATGTATAGGTACGAGGGATTCCCATTGACAGGTTGATCGATTCCATGTCCATAAGGTCAGCCTTCATATGTAAATCCTCTCTCGGAACTACCCAGTTCTCCTCGTGAATATGTACATCATGTAGGTACTTCTGCATGCAAGGACAGGTTGGGATCAAGGTATTTGACGAATTACATCCATCATCCCTCAGCATCTCTATGAGACAGGTACATAGCGGCTCACCTTGACTCACGGTACGTACTGATGATCAGCAGGCACGTTTATATGTTGCATTGTCCGGATCTTCCTAGCATATCTCGCTTGCTTTCTTTTGGATGCGGCGTTCCTGGTCTATTTCAAGATGGCAGCACCACCGGATCTGTTGTTTGGGTCCCTGATTTGCATTCCAGCTGTCGTGCTTCACTCCCGTCCGAAGCCCACTTATAGGGAGAAACAAAACCTCACGAGGGGGATATCATATCTGACTTTTATGTATGTAAGCCGACTCTTGTCTCGGCAACTGGGAAGGACATCAGTGGTGACGTAGGAGGCTACCTACATAGTCAAGCTATCTGAGTCGTCTTACCACATTATCCAATACATTTTCTGAGATTGTTTTATGAGCTTATCTACTACGTAGACTTCAAAATGTGCCTTGGAGGATTCATAAAAGCCACTTTCTAGAAAATGAAACTAAATATGGTTCATAAAATTTGGTGATTAGTGATAGTCGTTTCTACAAGGCATGGTCATAATTGGATGACTACAAACTTTAAGTGATATTAAAAACGAATACTCCTTTTTATCACTCGTAGGTATGTTTATAGCACACTTTGTTTTATAAACGAAATTTTCTAAGCTTAATATTTCGTTTGCTTCCTCTTCTAGTCATACAGAATTTCTATGGAGGTATGCATGGTATACTTAGGTACTATATTACGAATACTCTAAGCACCGGCACAGCTCTTGTCACAAGTTTATACCAAGAGACATATTGCCGTCGTTTTCCGTTAAATCAACTTTTTAGAAAATATATATAAATCCAAGGGTTCATAGGATACCCTTGATGCAGCAACTAAGTAGCGCCCATCGACGCCTCAAGTTTCCGTTAAAGAACGGGGAACAATGATTCGTCGGTTGCGCCAAGAGGCATGGCGTCAAAAAGGGTACCGGATTAGGGTACATGGGGCAGTTAGCGAAGGTACATGCAGGATACACAGACCCTGGATGGCATTTAGAATGCCGCTTTTTCAGAATTCGATACTCTCCGGTCACCATTCACCACCCACCACCCATACCCTCCATCTCGATCCCCGGCCATCACTTTCCCCTTCGCGTGGACCTGTGGACACACACATGAGATAGTACACACAGACACACATTAGCACATTAGCCACATTTACGTTTGGGTCTCACAAACCGCCAACTCGGCAAGTCTATCAGGTCTATCAGGTCTATCTGTCGCCAATCATTGATTTATTATTAAGGGTCCTTGAGATACCTTGGCTGCTTGGTTGCTTGGGGAACACAAAATCGGAGAGATATGTCCTTCAAGTAGGTAGGTAAGTGAAAGGTACCGAACCTGCTAACGTGCCTGCGTGCGTCCTCAGTTGGGTATCCTAGATGTCGCAGGATAATGTTGTTGGCGCGACGAGGGAAAAGAAAGCGGGAGAATTAAGAAGAAAACGATGATGTCACGAGGTATAAAGGAATGAACCCCCCGGAATCAGGGTACTGCGCGTCGTTGTTTCGATTATCAGCGATCGGGTTTTTGGAGAGAGATCTCCTTTAACGACCGGTCGTTGTGGGTCTATATTGACTAAAGGCAAGGGGCAGAGGGGCAGAGGGACCGAAAAAAAACAACACTACCTTAACAATCTAACAACCTTGGAAGGCACGTAGGTACGGGTATTTCTTTTCTACAGCCAACTCTTTCCAGGAAACAGCTACAGATATATGTGAAGAAGGGACTCTCCGTCGGGAAATCCCTAAACACATACGGAAACGTTAAGGGACTTTCAATTTAGGAATTCTTAACTATATGCATCTTTTTTTTCTTTTCCATACAGAAGAGGCTCAATGTGGCTAGCTATGGTATACTTCTATTATGTACCTACCCAGCCTGCCAGCATACCATAAGAGCCGTGGCCCTATGTACAGTTCACGTACAGTACAAGAACGGTATACGATGCAAGCCTTATTTAGGGAGACTGACTACCTAAATTCAGGGTCCTTCGATCCTGCGCTAAGAATTTGATGATAAAGCCCTTGAGGTCCTCCCGGGGATCCCCAGGCGTCTTACTCCCTTCATAAATTCTCTCAGTACGGTACCTGTACATGCCGTACATCTCGCTTCGGTGCGATTAAACGACGATGATGATGCGGATAATAAATAAAAAAAAGAGTACAGTACTACCTACCAGAATGGATTAAACGGAGCGCTGGGAGTGGTGAAAATGGCCAACATTTTTCTTCGCTCCGCCCGCAGATATCCCACCTGGCACCTGCAAGCGTAGCAAATTTTCTAGGGTTGAGGAGAACGCTCCGCACATCAGCAACACAAAGATCTTGACAATGTTGGGCAATCGTCGATTGCCAGAGACGATCGCCAGCATAGTGGTCCACCCAGCCCACATTACAGGAACACCCCTCTGGGTACTTCTTGGCGCAACCTTGGAATACTTGGAATACTTCGTATCTTGCGTATAAGGCCAACTTATCGCTGAGCAGCCAGGACCCCCGGCTCTGCATATGCTATCTTCTGCATCTGCTACATGTAGCTGTTATGCTCCCCTGAATCTGTTAATTGACCGTCTTGTCCAGGCTCGTCCCATCAAAAATTCCGATGGCTTCTGGCGGTCTAATAATACTACTTTTTTTTTCATTACCCAATAGACGAGAAAATGTAGACGATGGTCCCTGACATTCTGGAATTCTTTTTATTCTATGCGCGCCAATCCCAGTAGCCTCCCGTTCCTGGTCCCTTGAATGTAGGTACTTCAGCTGCTCAGTAAACGAGTTTAACAATGATAACAGATGGTTATGGATCTATGTGTACGCTCTCGGAATGCCGCCGAGACACCAGAGCGAAAATCTCCAAAAGCGGTATGTTACAGATTATCTATTGTTATCGAGTGTTAACTTCCCTAAAAGAAAACTGCTTGAAATTTGAATATGACTTAAACAATCAACTTAGTAGATCATTAACTTTTTTTTAAATAGCGATCTGACTCTAGATCATTTAGCGATTCTACTATTGGGCTAAAAGTTCTTATGCTAACAGCAAGTAAATATTGACACAATCAACATAACAACTCTTATACTTTCCCATCAACAACGGAATTGTGGGCTCGATAAAACTTACGAGTATCTACACGCTTATATATATTGACTGGCTTTTATCGTCCCAACAGTTACGCATACATATGTCCGTTTAAGTAACCTAGTAGTCTAGGTGAATACGGCGATATATTATCACGATGACGCAAACGTAACTTCTATTTCGCAACTTGGCATCTACGGGACTATCACGGGGATGCGTTTCGGAGCGTTAGGTCCACCTTGAACCGGCCGAGCTTCCCGAAAGCCAAGTCGTGACTGCCCATCACATCCTTCCACGTCCGTGGTTGCCTTGATTCCGGCTCGGCACCTTGGTCGCTTCTTGCCTTAAGACCCCCTAAAACTCCAAGGCCATCTAACGCCATCACAGGGGTTATGATTTCTTGGGAACCGATTCCATCTCGCCCGTTTGGTCTGATCGGGTCTGATACATGACTGACAAAAGGCCTGGACCTTGCCTAATACATATGGCGTCCGTCTTAGGAAGACAAACCTAGTAAACCCATTGGATGCCGGATGGTACCCCGTACCCAGCAACTCAGCTAGGAGCTCAACCCCTGTTATAGCCCAGACGATATGCGAATAGGGATCCACATCGAAGGACGCAACTCGTTCGAGCATCAGTCGATAAACGGTCAAAGAGTCGTTGCAGAAAATTTGTTGCTGCTGAGTTTTAGTCTATCTCCACATCGTCACGTTATGGTGGCCTTTCGATTACCATGGTATTATTCACTTTGCTTACTTGCATGTTGATAGATCGATTCACCGGCTCGTAAAGAGCCTCCTAGATCCAAAATTACATGCATCACGGTAAATCTGGCGATAAGATGCCCAAGAATACAAATCATGGATGCATACTTTATGGATATGTTTACTCATAAACTTACATGCACAAATTGTCTTGTCAAGTCTAGACCCCTTATTCTCGTCCTCGCTGTCACCCCACTACCCCTCTAGAGAATAGAGGCTGGAACAGTCAGTACCTAATATTATTTATCAATAAAATAAGGCCCACGTTTCTCTAAGCCGAGGGTATACTATGAGCCTATGTTAAGACTGACTCGCGTTTCGAATAACTCGGCAAGATACGTGCGTACGTACCTAGCTTTGTCTGTTCCATTTAGCCCCGTGTATGTATATACTTAGGTAAGTACATGAGATGAAGTAGGATTCACAACGAAAATACAACAGAAGCTTGAAGCCAATAGGAATAGAACCTTGTAAGGTAGGTCTGCCACGAGCACACCGGCAGCTATTGTAGTATTCTATAGGATCACAGCATTGTACGATAAGATACCAGGTAGATAGATATTTATCAGAAAGACCCAAACATGGGGCAGAGAACACGACTCTCTTAAATCAAATGGCCCGATGCTCGTCTTGATATCGACCCAGCTGTAGTCCAAAGCAGTATGCATTCCCGGGACGATGCCGTGAAAGCCGCCTTTCTTATCCGGAGCTCCGCGGTCGCGAACGAGCCGACTAGTGTGAGAGACAACTTACACCGGCCGTCCGGCACATGCAGGCAAGCTACATATTTGGGGTACCCAAGCTGGTGCACCATCGTGGGTCCCCCCCCTCTTCCTCATTGTAAAAGGTTCCCGGCCGAGTCCACCTACTAAAGATTTTAGGGACTACTCGTGTTTAGGCATTCTTAAAACAAATATGGACGGCCAAGACGGCCCAGCCCTACTATCGGTCGTCGGTGATCACCTTTACGTTGGTATTTAGCTGCTTAGTTGTCACCATGTCGAAACGTCGGTCGCAAAGCTCAAACAATTTGAGGATTTGATAGTTATCACAATTGAATCCCTCAAACTCCAAAGTTTTTCCATCTAGTACCTTAGGTAAGTATTTACGATCTCCGTATTATTTACTATTCTAAAAGATGGTGTCCTCTCTAAATCCATGGACGTTGTGATTATCAGATAACCACTTATACATCGCTAGCTGCATAGACCTGACTCGTTACTCAGGATACAAGTCGTGGATACTTGACACTTATACATAGTACAATACCTTCGGCGAGGAGACATGGATGTGTTTGTACATGCTGCCAGTTTTACCCCGCGCTGTGGAACTTCACATGTGGTCCCTGTCCTTTAGGTATGTCACCGTGATCAAAGATGACGAAATCCTGTTTTTTTCACAACTTGATCTTCACGAGGATCAGCGTTCGAGCCATCAGCCGTCCCGCGGCGCGGGCGACCGCGCTGCCGAAGGGAGAAAAAAAATTACCCATCTGCATAATATATTATTCTACATACATAATAAGTAGTACAAATAAGGTCAATGTGCCTGGTATACAGTCGCAGCGTCTTTGGCTGAGTCCCTGCAGAACTAGTAAAAGTAAAGAAGATAAGAGGAAGAAAAAGAGGACACAACAGCAATTCCGGCAATTAAACCGTAGAACCTTTCCCGAATCTCGCCAACACAATGACCAAGCCGCAAATAAGAGAGAAGAAGAAGAAAGTACAAGTGGAATGGGACTCGGTGTAAGTATAAGTGTAAGGTTGACCACGTCGCACTAGAAACAGGGTCGGATGGGAATTCTCGGCCTCAAAGGACACAAATCCCAAATTCCCATCCTCCTAGCGTGCGAGTTTCACCAGATTGCCATCTTCTGTCCCTACATTCCCCTTTTCTTTCGTTTTTTCCTGTTCTCTCGTATCCCCCCCCCCATTTCCCCTCTTTCGCTTCGTACACACACACAGACACATCCACTGCTCATCGCCCATCTTTCACGTGTGACACGATGCCAGCGTGTAAGTCATCTAGCCAGTTGCATTAATACCAGTAGCACCGAGGGGTCTAGGTCCTATTGCAACCCTGCACACACCCAATTTCTGCCCATTCTTTTTTATCTAGGCAGCTAGATAAATGTTAGGGTATTCAAGTATCCTTCTCTTTCTTTTTATCTTTTTTAGCTACCGTAGCTAGCCACGAAACCCCGGGACCTCAGCCGTGTAACCCAGGCGCGCTTCCCCTTAGTCTTACGACAGCAGAACAGGGAGGGACTTTCCCTCCCGGGATCGAGATCTGTGCGAGGTTCCCAGGGTCCCGGCTTCGGCACCGGACCCAAATAACCAGGCGACGTACAGAAGGCGCATTCAAAACATTTTGCCATAGGTAGATCGCCGACAGCTGGCACTGAAGTGGGCCACACCTGCGGGCCAATTGTAGGCATTAGCATTTGCAGCTGTCAAAGGGATCTCCGCGAGCAGTTAGCAGCTGCATGACAGCTGTGAGCGGATGCATCGCCAGCTGGTGGTGATCTGCCTATGGCAAAATATTTTGAATGCGCCTTCTGTACTGCGCGGAACAATGTCGTGCCTTCCTAGCCGTTATGTGCGTCTGCGTCGACCGCAAAAAATGAAAACCGGGACAATCTTATAATCTCACTTGTCCCTTTCCTGACTTTGCCCCTTATCACGAATTTCTCGTAACGCCGCAGTAGAGCGCTTTAGCCAGAGTCAAAAGCACGAGAGAAGAAGGAGCCTATCCTTTAGCCCTGTAAAGGTAAACAGATAGACGGATAATAAAGTTGAGTCAGGGTAGTCAGGGGTGTTCGGATGGCGTGGCCTTCATGAATTGAGTTTGTAGAGGCGCATGTTCACAACGAATTGTTAGTAGTTACATGATAAAAGTTAACTACATTAGACTAACCGTTTTGACGTTCTTGCGCAGTCTAAGACTTGACGGTCTCCCTTCCGAGAACGCCGTTGACCATGCGACCGACCCTAAACTACCTATGCTGTAAGAAACTAGCAAGCTTTAACCCCGCCGCCCCTTGAGACGCCATACCTTAACGTTTGCTGTCCTCGTACATTGCAGAAAAAAAACCTTACTTCCCGAGAACATGAACTATACGTAGACCAGTGCTTTCTTCGGTTTATTTCTTAGCGGGAACCGATGGCGGTCCCATCTTGCCAGCACCGGTATCAACTTTCTTGTTGGGCGATTGTCCAGGGACCTTAAAGCCGCCATTGGCACTGCTGGCCGTTCCGCCTCCGGCAACCTGGGTGAATGTGCCGCCCTTGAACCAGCGATCCTCTTCCGCCTTTCTCTTGCGATTAAGCTCAGCCCGAACCTTGGGGTCCACAAGCTCTAGTCCCTGAACCGGCGTGAATGCTAGAGAAGAGGCTGTCCCCGCACCTCCGCCGATGGTGGACCCTACCCCTGAAGTTCGTAGACCCTTACCACGAAGGTCGATGTTGCCTGATTGGCCGAAGCCACGTAACGATGAAGCTGAACCGCCGATAGGTGTAGCCCCTCCCCAACCCTTGTGCTTTTGACTCAGCTTTGCTCGGGTCCGATTATCAATCTGCATTCCCCGGATTCTTCCATCGTTCGTCTGACCAATCATTCCCATGCCCGCAGTAGAATCTCCTATACCGTAGTCGGTTTCTTTCTCTTCTTTGCCGAACACCATGCGGTTCTGTGCTTTACGCAGCTCAGTCATCGCCGTTGCTTCCTTCGCCTTGCGCGCCCGCCGACCACCTCGCTTCCTCGACGGCTTATCATCGGGAGCCGGCAGAGCTCGCTGACCTTTATTCGGAGGTGGTTCCGTTAACTTATCTAATCTCTCTAGACACTGGCTTCTTAACTCTTCGCCATACGACCCGTCGGGATTTGTGTGGCCGGTGTCTGCTCGTGCGGCTAAGACAAGTTTTGCTGCTACCGCCTTCATGGCTTTCTTTTTCAGATCGTTCGGAATACCGCGAATGATCGGCGAGTGATACAGGAAGCCTTGCTGTTTAACGCCTACGTTAGTAGCAAATGCCGTATTCCCTGATCTCTTGGATCCCCAAGCAGCCAGGTTGCACGCGGGCGTTCGAGACAGATTCGTTAAGCCTCCGGCGTTGTTGATTAGCTGCGCAGCGGTTAAAGACCCAACTAAAGTCGTTAAGTTAGGCGCAAATATGTTCATTCGAGACTGTACGTAGTCCGTAAGCGTCTTTTTAGCGCTGTCCATCTTGATCATCATATGACAGGCTTTAAGAATGCGCTCAAGCTCCTCCTGGCTTATTTCGTGACCTTTGGTCGTTGTGGCCTCGACAGTGACAATCATCAGCGATGGCCCATCTAAAACTGATTTGAGGGATTCGCCCAGAGGATTATCAGCTGAGCCTTGAAGAGCTCTTATGCTGTCCGAGTCCATAGGTCCATTTCCAAGAATGGCTACAACCTTGGCGTATTCGATGGCGTTCTGAACGAGAGTTTCAAGTTCGGGGAATCGAGCAGAGTAATGGTCCCTGATGAACTTGTGGACTTTCATGATCTCGCCGTCGATCTGGGTGGAGAGAGTGTTGGATTCAGTGAGGATCTTGTACTCGGGGTTGTCCTCAATGTTACCTATATTGGTCGTGTGCGGCGCAAGAGGTTTCGATTGGTAGTGTGCGATATCCTGTAAGGTTGTAACCAGTCGGTCAGATCTGTAGCTCAAGCCAGAAGATGTAAACACTTGATCACTATCCGCAAAGTGTGGAAAAGGGGGATATGATGGACTAACCTTTAGGAGAGGATCTAATCTATCCATAACAGTGGTGACTTTGCGAATGTCCTTCACTCCGCCCAACTGCATCTTCTCTACCTTAGCTTTTGTCGCATCTTCGTCTTCCAGAGGTTCGGTGACTCCACCACTCATGCCACCCATTTCTTCATCCTCGTCAGGTTCCGCTTCTTCATCTCCATCAAGCATCATGTCGTTGTCCTCGTGGCTCGTCGGAGGGCCAACGACCGGGCCTTCGATGTCAAGTCCAACGTCATTTTGGTCATCTCCATTCTCGGAACCTGAATCCTCGAAATCTTGCAATAACTCATCTGCGAGGGTCGACATGGTGCCAGCCGGCAATCTATCGTTAGGTCGGTCGCGCTACAGAATAGAGCGGAAAAATGAGCTTTCGGCAGTTTTATGTTAAATGAATACAGTCCGAAGAGTCAAGGTTGATTCGACGTGGATGACGGTGAATTCGTCGAGAATGTAGAGATAATTTCTACATGCGACAGCGAAATTAAGAAGAGAAGGTTTGAGGTTCAAAGTTTCAAGTTCAAATGTTCGTCGCAGCCTTGAGTCGCGATTGTAATTTAATGTGGGTAAGCGAAGCTCTTGGGCCAATCGTTTCGTAGAACTGGTACAAGCTTGACCGGCTAAACTTATTTTTCCGCATATCATCCAGGGTCGTGGTTTATTATTTTGCTACTGCTACTTTTCAGCCTTGTTAATAAGGAATCTTTTATGTTCCTATCCATCGTAACAACCTTCTTCGTATTTCCCTTTTCCTCTTATTAACCACTCCTCCAATTTCTCGTGACCAACACCAATCTCTCTCTACATACACAAACACGTCATTCATTTCTAAACCAATATGGAGTCTTCACGCGGCCCCCCGAGGGTCAAAAACAAGGCCGCCGCGCCCATTCAGATATCCGCCGAGCAGCTTCTTCGAGAAGCAGTCGACCGACAGGAGACGTCCTTACAGGCACCGACCCAACGCTTTGGCGATCTGGAAGAGCTTCACGAATTTCAAGGCCGGAAACGGAGGGAATTCGAAGACTATGTCCGCCGAAACAGGATTAATATGAACAACTGGATGCGCTACGCTGCATGGGAGCTCGAGCAGAAAGAGTTCAAGCGCGCGCGATCCATCTTCGAACGAGCCTTGGACGTTGATTCGACATCTGTCGTACTATGGATTCGATATATCGAGGCCGAGATGAAAAATAGGAATATTAATCATGCGAGAAACCTCCTTGACCGTGCCGTCACTATCCTACCCAGAGTCGATAAGTTGTGGTATAAATATGTTTACATGGAGGAGATGCTGGGTAATATCCCCGGAACGCGACAAGTGTTCGAGAGGTGGATATCATGGGAACCGGACGAGGCGGCGTGGAGTGCTTACATCAAAATGGAGAAACGGTACGGTGAATTCCAGCGAGCCCGTGATATATTCGAGCGCTTCACCATCGTACACCCGGAGCCACGAAATTGGATCAAATGGGCTAAATTCGAGGAAGAATATGGAACCAGTGATCTAGTCAGGGAAGTTTTTGGTTCCGCGGTTGAAGCTTTAGGAGATGAATTTGTCGACGAGAGACTCTTCATTGCTTACGCCAGGTTTGAGGCCAAACTCAAGGAGTATGAACGGGCTAGGGCTATTTACAAGTACGCCCTAGACCGGCTCCCGCGATCAAAATCTATGGGCTTGCACAAGGCCTACACCACTTTCGAGAAGCAGTACGGCGACCAAGACGGTGTTGAGGATGTTATTCTATCAAAGCGAAGGCGACTTTACGAAGATCAGATCAAAGAGAACCCGAAAAACTACGATATATGGTTTGATTATGCACGATTGGAAGAGACTTCAGGTGACCTGGATCGAGTAAGGGATGTGTACGAGCGAGCAGTGGCGCAAATTCCGCCAACACAGGAGAAGAGGCACTGGCGCCGATACATCTACTTGTGGATCTTCTACGCGATCTGGGAAGAGATGGAGGCAAAGGACGTTAGCAGAGCGCGCCAGATTTACAAATTATGCCTCGACCTAATTCCCCACAAGAAATTCACTTTTGCCAAGGTCTGGCTTCTAAAAGCACAATTTGAAATACGGCAGGGCGAATTAACAGCTGCGCGAAAGACTCTGGGGCAAGCGATTGGCATGTGCCCGAAAGACAGATTATTCAAGGGCTATATCGAGCTTGAACTGAAGTTGTTCGAATTCGTGCGATGTCGAACGCTCTACGAGAAGCATGTTGAGTGGAATTCAGCTAATTGCCAAACATGGATCAAATTCGCCGAACTTGAAAGGGGACTAGATGACCTTGACCGAACAAGAGCCATTTTCGAACTTGCTATCAACCAACAAGTTCTGGATATGCCAGAGCTACTGTGGAAGGCATATATTGATTTCGAGGAAGAGGAGGGCGAATATGACAAGACACGTGACCTATACGAGAGATTACTAGAGAAGACGGATCATGTCAAGGTCTGGATCAGCTACGCTCACTTCGAGATCAATATCCCAGAAGAGGAAGAGGAAGCAGGTGAGGAAGAGGAGCGGCCAGTCAGCGAGGAGGCAAAGACCAGGGCTCGTGGCGTGTTCGAGCGTGCTCATAAATGCATGAAGGAGAAAGAGCTCAAGGAAGAGAGGGTTTCCCTGCTCAACGCCTGGCTGTCTTTCGAGCGCACCCATGGTTCGGCAGAGGATATTGAGAAAGTCCAGAAGCAGATGCCGCGGAGAACCAAGCGCAGACGCAGACTCGAGGATGACACATACGAGGAGTACATTGATTATATCTTCCCAGCAGATGACGAACAGAAACAGGATTTGTCGAAATTGCTGGCTATGGCTCAAGCTTGGAAGCAAGGTGGTGGTGTTGTCAGCTAACCGAGCTTGCTGCTTTTTATACTCAACATACACAACCAAGATACCATAGATGCGAGTCTATAATCCGATATTGTACATAATATAGGCTATTACATGAACGAAGCCGGTGTAATAAAACCATCGGAAACGGCTCGGTTACCAAATTGTTCAACCAACCAAGTATCATCTCTGAATGTCCTCGCGTGTGTGTTCTTTAAACCCATCCTACTAGACTGCGAAGTCAATCTTCATTCCTCGGATCCATCTCTATTCGGAACGCATGCCAAGCTGTGGAGGAAGGTGACTACATAGTATTGCGGCTCAATCCCTTATCACGCCAAGCCATCGACAGAGCTTGAAGGAACTACACCTTGAAGTTTCCGGTGCTCTTATTCGGATTTTCTGCTGGATACGTAGGTACCTAGTATTATTATGTCTCTGAATCTTTCTACGGTCGTCGGGTAATTATGATACTCCGTCGGGAGAAATAGGCATAGGAATGCAAAACGCATATATACATACATGTAAGTAGTATCAAGTAGAATCGTTGTCCTGTCAAGGAGCATGTTTGGTAGAACCCCAACTTTGGCGAGACCCCTGTCCGAACTTTTTCCCAAAGGTGAGAAATGTCCGCGGACGATCTAGGGGAGTGGTATAATATTTCGTGGGATATTTGCTCTCGCTCCACGCCGCGGGTCCGAAAGGGAAGAAGGCGGTCAGCACGATGACATCATGAATTTATTAGCCCGCCATTACTGTGCTACGGGAAAGTCGCGACAGGATATCATGTTACCGTACGGTTGCAGATAATATTTCCAGTGGGACCTTTACACCTATCCCCCGATTCGTACCTTGGTCCCGATCTTCGTCTCCCTGCGCGAAATGGGTAGACGCAACGACGATCAGTTATATATTAGAGACACATAAGGTCGCCAGGTCGAATGCAACGCCCTTTATTCCTTCTCCGCCATGGTTTTTTCCACGGGTTTCTACTCTAGTGTATGCAAGCGAAGGAAACATGTATACCGATACATATACCTGTGGAAGAATGGCCTCCAGTCGGGTACAGGCAGACTACACCCGTGACAGGTCAGTTACACTAATCAACCTGAATCTGCACAGCATTCTCGCCCAACAGCGCCTCCTCAAGATCGTTAGGTATCTGTAATCGCATAGGGCCATGAGTAAGCAAGTATGGTTTGTATGCGTGAAATATATAACCTGACTATAAAAGAGAGAGATAACACAAGAAACAAGACCAATAAGAGCAAGGAAAAAACTTCGTGGCTTCATCCAATCAGATGTCATCCTGGATTCATAATCGTCATCGTCAAAGACTGGGAACAGGCCCCCGGAAATATACCCAAGCAATTCGAGCCTACAGATCTACCCTCTTCCCCTCTCCCACATATACAACACCAAGTATTATTAGATCCTGTTGGTAGATCCTCCATCTAGTCTCGACCCATCGATATGTGCCACGCGTGCGTTAGCTTAGTGTGACCCCTTTTTTCGCTTTTTTTCCTCCTTCTATGTATGTACTCAGCCGGGACCTGATCTCCTAGATCCTATCCCGTCCCATAAGAACCCTGCAGGTGCCGTTACCGTCTCGGTCGCATTCCCATTACGACCCCTTGACCACAACGTCGGAATCGTAGAGACACCAATCTTGCCCAATTTTGCTGGATAGCGGGGCATGAACTCCGGATGCTCAAATCGGTTTGTAAGAACGAGAGACACGAGCCCAAGCCCGCGGTATTCGGCCAACCACTGTCAGCTGTGGCTGCATGGCTGCTCTGTGCTTGTCCTGCATAGGTAGGGGTCGGTGCTTCTAGAGGCCATGACCCGTTTCCGGTAACACGAGTTAAGACTCAGGTAGCACACGTAAATCCCTTGTTGCATTAAAGCCGGACGTGTACACATTAATTGTCGTGGCGGTGGCGGTGGTGACGCCCATCTGTCACAAAACCAATTAATATCAGTAAAAAAGCTCAAGTTATGTAGGTATTCATAAAATTTTGCGCATCGTTAGGAGATTCAGATGAGATTCAGATGAGATGCAACACGACAACGAGACTGTGTTTCTATCTCAAACAAACAAAAAAAACGACCGAGGTTAGTTTCATAATTGTTCGAGGCAGATAAATTTTAACCTATCTCGAACGCCTTCTTTTAAAATTTTGTATTATCCAAAATCATAATTCATAATATGTCGTAGATCGTAAGGAGGTATGAGGCAGACGTGTATACTGTCAGACCATACGTGTATGTGATTAGGCGCACAGCGATTTAAGGTCCACGTGAAAGTGATGGTGGATGGTCTGTCCACGCAACCTATCATCTTCTGTCGTAGCCCAACGGGGGAGCGGGCAAAGCAGCAGAGTAGGGATTCCCATCGGTGTAACGAGGACCCTCTTCATACCGATTTTCTTTCGGTGGAGCTGAAGAATTCCAATTGTCAGCCCTGGACCTGCCACTATAGCTGGAATTTGCCCGCTTCAGTCGCTCCAGTCGCCTTTCGTGGCGTCGCTGCCTTTCCTCTTTCCACTCAGTAACTGCCTTGGCCTGTTCTCGAGCTTCCTTGAGTTCCGAGATAGCGCCCTTGACGCCCATAGCCGCGATGCCTACCGAAGCCGCATCTTGCAGAAGTGCCTTAGTCCTCAGCTTCCTGGCCTCCTCTGGGCTTAATTTGCCTTCCTTGACTGCTCTATGCCTTGCATCGCGCTGTCCCATGCTGCCATACACGTTGTGGGCGGCGTGGATAGTAGCGACAGCTGCCAATCCCGTCGTAACGAGTTGTTTACGTCGCATCTTCGACGTCATTTTCTTATCTTCATCTGAATCTCCAAGATCGCTACTGGAAGCGGAACTAGACCTACCTTTTCTTGAGCGTGATCCACTACGTGATCTTCCACCACCGATAGACCGCTCCTCCTCATCATAATCATCATAAGAATCGTGAGTCGCGGGGCCTCGTCCACCTCTCATGTAGGCCCGAGACTTATGATCATCATCGTCGTCATAACGACCGCCTGAGGAGCTCCTGTGACGACTCTTGCGAGACGGCCGGTCATCATAGTAACTATCATCATCGCGGTGATCTGGGTCGCTACCGATGCCGATCTTAGCAAGACTACGCCGCGCTTTGTCGACAACGCTACGGCTGCGACTACGGCTACTGCGACGCCTGCGTGGGGAAGGGCTGCGACTATCATATGAGTCGACACTGTCTCCCCGGCGTGATCGGGATCGGCTTCGGCTGCCAACGAGTTTCTTGGCGGTCAAAGCGCCTAAACCTGCGGTCGCTAATGCCGCGAGACCGCTTCCCCCTGAGCCGCCCTCGGATCGAGCACGAGAACGGGATCTGCTCCGGCCTGTCCTCCGATCTTCTTCAATGTCTTTTCTAGAGCCATGCAACATGCGATTGCCGAGAAGACCACCGACAACAGCTTCGACAAGGTGGCGCTTGCTGTCCTTTGAAGGATCGTGGGCAGCGTCGATAGTTGCAGCACCTGCAGCTGCGGTAAGAACTCGCTTCATCTTCTCTCCCTTCCAACCACCTGGTTCCTTAGCAACTCGGAAAGCCTCTGCGGCACCGGCGACGAGTGAGGCCTTGGCAGCCTTTTGCATTCTAGCCGCAGGGGTATCCCGTGAACTTTTTCTGCTGTCTCGCGAACGGTACGAGTCTGGGCTACCACGGCGGCTTCCATGGCGGCTTCTCGAATCCTTATCAGAGCCGGCACCGCCAGTTAGAGCTTTAATAGCACCCCCGAGACCAGCGGCAGCCAGTGCATTCTCAAGAAAAGACTTATTGCCCTTGTGGTCCCTTGGGTCTTCATCTTCGTCGTCGGAGTAGTACTCGACGACACGGCCATCCCGACCCTTATGAACGATGTAGGTTGACTTTTTATCCTCCTTACTAGAATGCTTGTTATAGTAATCGGCTCCCTGGTAACCAGCAAAAGCGCCAGCTGCGCCAAGAGCGGCGGAGGCGGCTACATTGCGGTGAACATCGACACCTTCCTTCTCAGCTTCGCGACGATCCCAAAGCTCCTTAGCGCCAGCGGCAAGGAGACCTCCGGCGACGGCGGCAATGATCTTTTCTTGCTTGGATAGAACGCGGTTGCGGCTTCTCTCCTCTTCCTCGTAATAGACGCTACCAGGTTTCTTGTGACGGCGCTCCTTAGGCGCAGTATCGTAGGAGCGACGGCCTTCATAGTAGTAATCATCGTAACCAGGTTCAGCCGATCGGGTTCTACGGACATCCCGGGAGTAACCAGGAGGAGGGAAGTCTCGGTGGATTTCCTCGACTGACAACTCACTATCTTCGCGCGCTCTAGGGACAAGCGCATTCCTACTATTCGGGTTTACTCTGTAGTAGGTTTCCTGAGTCTCGGTGTAGCGGGGACTTGCCCTGTCACGCCTTTCGTCATGGTGGTACCGGCGGGAATACTCGCGCGGGGGAGCATCGTACGGGTCGTACGCGGACATCGTTGGCGCTTCGACGGACCAAAGCTTATTATTGTCTATTATTGACTAGCAGCTCGATCGATGAAGCGGATAAAGGTTAAAATTGATTTAGGGAGCAGGTAAGGTTGGGAGTATGATGGGAGTATGGGAGTATGAGAGTATGAGAGTGGGAGTATTGAAAGTATGAGGGAGTATGAGTAATGAGCAATTGGACGGAATGGACGTAATGAATGACAAGCCACTGCGGGGCAAGGGCTAGTTGAGGCGAGTCTTAGGCGTAAATGATGCAGTGCGAATGACGATGATCAGAGTGGGCAGGGGTGGGGTGGGGTGGTTAAGGAAACTTTTCGAACTAAGTTAAATCGAGTTTGGTCGCAGTTGGAGCGGGGTGGCTATTAATGTGTTGCAGCTGGAGAAAACAAGCTTGAAGATGTGTGTAACCTGACGGGCTACCTTTGACGTCAACCCCCATAAGCGTATTGTATCTATTAGAAGCAACACTTGCACTACATTGACGTACTAAGTTGCGATTACGAAGAACCCGACTTGGAAGAAGCCAAGTAACTAATAAGTTAAATCCAAGTTTTATAGCGGAGAGTACGTAGTATGTGTAAGCTATTTTCCTTCCTACCATTTCCCAGATAATTACCTAGACAGCTAGACAAGGTAAATTGAAGAAAAATGAGAAAAATTGTTGATAGAAGACACCCGACTGTTCTAAAATCTTACTGCGCCCCCGGTGAAAGCGATATCATGCGGAATGCGAAGCCACTTTACGCTAACTGAATTTGCATATTAGGTATCTAGGTAGGTACCTAGGTCCTACCTGGTAGGTATAGAAACATCCACATCGCCGGATTCCCGAAGCAGGTTCGGATCAAGTGTATGTCTAGCGTTAAAAATTGATAGGAACATATCAAAACGACACTTCCTATATTATCTCAACTCACTAATATTTAGACGCCCGATTCCTAACAAATGTTAGGTACGTTAGGTATCATACTAGGTGATCTACTTGGTACTTTAGGTACCTATCATGAGAAACTAACCCAATATTAACACTCGTTTATGTATCGGTATCACGTCACTAGCTTCATATTTACACACCTCTAGGGCTACCCATTCATGTAGGTAGCCTATTCAGGGCATTTTTACGAGCCTTGGAATCTATGAAACAGGGGTCTCGTTTATCTGAGAAGCCCGGGGAACAACAAGTCTGCAACATGTTGTCTTACCACCATATCTATAGTTGCTAAGCAAAATCTATCCAACTGTTAATCGTCCTGGATATACCTACCGCAAGTGATATAAAGCTATGTTGTGGTACGCCTTAATATCTATGGATACTGAAAGTTAGGTATGTATGTACCTAGTTACTCGTCTACCGCATAGGTAATTGTATTGTCGTAGGAACCGCCCGGATTTATTGATAGTCGGGCAAATATTGTAAGACGGCGCAATGGGGACCCGTGTAATCTACTAGATAGGTAGTAATAATTATCAAGCGATGCGGCTCAAGGACTACGTTCATAGCCCCCAATTCTGCATCATCTACAAACTTATAGGACGTAGATCACGCTGTTCGCGTAATGAACTAGCGACCAATGGTATAGTGGCTACCTACTTATGAAGCTAATCACATATGCAAGTCCTAAGTCAAGGCTAACAGCATGTATGTAGTCTAGGGGTTTAGGATCCTATGTCATCGAATGATAGTAAAGTACTAGGTAGATCCAATGAGCCTTGGCCTTGATCTTCTACCCGAAAGAATCGACGTCTACGAAGTATTATTATATAAGAATGTCTACACCGTGGCTTTGATAGAGTAGGTACCTAGTAGACATAAATATTGATCTATTATGACAAGGCAGTCTTTGTGTCTATAATTTGACCAGAAACTGCGAAAAGGGGATAACTACGCCCAACAAACAAGCAATATGGATCACCTAGATTCTCATGTAAGCACCGTAGAATGCCTAGTAGACAGGAAAGCAAGACAGTAGTGATTAGCACGATTAGTAGCTTTCAAATCCACCATCAAACAAACGATATTCTTAGCGCTACTAGGTATTGTAATATATCGCCCATAAAGACTACCTATAGTATATACATACTACCCACTCCTCTTAAGCGCAACATCACAAGCAAACCAACTCCGATACACACGCATACCACACCATTTTAAATATCCGTAACATAGATAGCTCGATGTATCACAACTCCACGGGGCGTCTTGCCAATATGCATACCTGTGTATATACGAAACTCGGATCCGACAGCTGACCCCCTACTCAAATAAATAGATAAATAGAAACAAAACTCCGATCCTATATCGCCTACACCCCCCTTTTTTGAGCTCATCCCCCGAACAACGACGATCTATCGCGGGAAGAGAGAAGAAAAAAAGAGAACGGAGGGAAATTCGAGAAACGAAGAACCACCCTGAGCACCCGAGCCAGATTCGCCCGCCTCCGTTGTATATGTATATATAAATGTACTCCTTGAACATTCCCCTCCCCTTACCTATTTATGGGTTACGTATTCCTAAGTGGCAAGTATATATTTAGAAGAATAAGATGGTATGGTCTGATGGCCCTACTATGACCCGAAGTGTTCGCCGTGGGGTTGGCGGCTATTAAGAAACATATCTAATGTCTCGGTGTAGAGCTCCTTTTGACTGGTGGTAGCCTGGACGTGCGGATTTGTCTCGAGTGCGTCAGCCCACTGCTGCCACCGCGTGCGTGGCATTGGGTCTCCCCAACTGCGTAGCTCTCGGAGGATACGGGACATACGCAGGACGAAGGGCGCGAAGTGAATGTCTACGAGACACAAGTCTCCTCCGAGAAAATACGGACCCTAAATATAGGAGAACGGTGAGAAAAAAGTTCATCACTCGGATACGACGGAGTGTGTGTGTGGATGAGTATGTGAACCTTACCCTTTCGTCAGCAGCTTGGACGAGGGCCGCTATTTCACCTTGAAGCTTCTCCCTGTACTCGGCCTGTTTCGCAAAGTCGGTTGCCCTCGCCAGAGCAAAGAATGCTGGGACGATTTTGGCGTTGATCTAAACAGGTTAGCTAGGCCCATTGCGCTTCTCGTATCGTGAGAGTATCTTGACGGTAACCCACGTGATCAATCCACAGTCTGCAGTTTGCTTTCAGCCTCGGATCCGTGGGGAAAAGGGGCACCGTCCGGTCACGGTCCTCGAGCTAGCAAGAAAAAGCGAAGTCAGTAACCGCGACGACGGGTCCTACGACACGGGGCACGACAGGTAGCTTACATATTCTAGAATGATGGCACTCTCGCCGCTGGCCCATTCACCTTCCCGAATGGCCGGGACTAGGCCTCGAGGGTTTGCCTCTAGCAACTGGGTCGGGCGCTTGAACGGGTCTGTCTCGCAGTACTGGTACTGCATGCCCTTCGCTTCGAGGGCAATCCATACTCTTTGGGAAAAGGGACTGGCAAGGGAAGGCCCATCAGCGTGGGTGGCAGTTTGCGGTCTAGAAATAATTACTTACCAAAAGCAAGCAGCATATATCTTCAGGTCATGCTCCTTCGCGTGCTTCTTTGCCGTTGCGAGCGCGTTTCCTGACATCTTCTTTGGTAGCGGCTTCTATAGTTATGAGTTAGTATTTCTGGATCCGTGGCCGAGGTTTTGTTATGTACTAGAAAAGATTGGTAATGGAATGAAAAGGGCGCGGTCGGCGACAGGGGATGTTCCATATCCCAATAAAGATTTCTTTCCTCCGCTATGTCGAGTGAATATAACAACCCATAGATCAATTATATCTTGACAGATCTTTTCCCATATATAAAACCGGGTACAAAGGTAACCACGTCTATGATACAAGGAGTAACCCACCTGGATCTTCTTTGCCTCCTTCTCTTGCGCAGCAATATACCTCTGAACGGTAGATTTCTTAATCTCATCGCTTTTTTCCAGGCTATGTTTGTGAGGACCAGCGACACCGTCGCCCTTCCCGTTTCCCCCATTTCCATTAACACGTTGTATGGTCCAAAACTTTTCCCCGTTTAAGTGAGCATCTACAGGCCGCGACAGACCGTCGCCAAACGTTTGTTGTTGTTGTTGCTGCTGCTGCTGTTGCTGCGGGGGTTGGTAGGCACTCGATTGCGCCAAATTGAAGGTCGCATCCCCGTCAGGAAGAATCGTCGCCCCTGGGAAATATTCGGTTATCTTGATCTTGACATCGCAGAGATCCCTCTCGCGCGCACTTCGTTTCCGTTTCTTCTTGGAGGGGTCATCCGATTTAGGGGTACCCGGCGGTCGTCCTTTCATTCGGCAATCCCAGTAATGCGAGATGAACGGTTTACGTTTGTACTTCTGCGTGGATCGATGAGAATAAACATTGTCGATATGAGGGAAGTAAGTCTCGAATCTGGCGTGTTATTATTAGTCTAATGTCTTTGTTCTATAGGACTACCTGCTTCCTACTGGTCATTAGTCAAAATGATAGTATCGTCAACATTGAATAGCTTCTCGCGCCAAGCTTGTAGGTCAGGTGGGTCAACGACTATCCTATTGACCAATTGGCCATGGGGTCTCTGTTCGGAAGCTTCGGGACCCGAGGAATTGACTTGCGAGGGCTGGGGGAACAAGTCCTCTTCTGGCTGAAGCTGAGGCACTACATTAGGCTGAGCCATTGGGTTTTGTGTTAGGATACCAAATTGGCCATGCGCGGGCGGCGCCGAATGCGAGGATGGTGGTGGGAGAGGAGCATGATGCTGATGTGGGGTTCGATGGAGGTCGGACGTGGATTGGTTATGCGTGTTCTGGAGCATGTGAGCCGGATTAGGATCCTGATCGAATCCATCTCGACCGTGCGGAACAAAGTCGCCTTGAACAACAGGTACGGTCGGTACGGCGTGTAAACGCTGGAGGTGTTGTTGGAAGACGGCTGAATCTGCGGGATCGAGGGGGGATAGGCCGATATTCGGGTGCGACGACAGGGACGGGACTCGGAAGTGATGCGCTTGAGGCGGGTGATGATCGTGATGGCGAATATCGTGCGACAAAGGACCTTCAGAGACGGGCGGCGGCGGGGGAGGGATAGAAGTAGGAGGCGGTTGAGGTGGAGGCGGCGGTTGTGGTGGGAAGGAAGAAACAGAGGCGGGGTCCATTATTATGGAGGATGGAAGCCGAAAGCTTGAAGCTGGAAGCTATCGACGATGATTGATGCGTCTGCTATATTTCTTGGTGATGAGCGATTATGGTGATGCTGCTGCTGGTTGATGCCTCTGAACATATCCGGCGCAGCTCACCAGCTTCGTTTTTACCCCATTCTCAGGTCGGGTGTCGAGGGCGAAGTGTCTTCGCCGTCAAGATCATGATTTGGCTGGTAAGTTAGTTAAGGAATACCTTTTTCTAGGACGTAGTAAACCAAATTGGGATGATCGAATCGGACGATACCGGCAAAGCGGAAAGGAGTCTAGTTATGTTACTTTAAGCTACTTCAAGTTACCTTAAGTTACCTTAAGTTACCTAGAACGTTACAAAGAGGTAAAATAATAATAATAATAAATTATCAGATGAAAGTGTAAAAAAGCGCCGATAGAAGCTGAAAGTTGCACCTGGTAGAAGACCTAAGGCAGCTCAAGAGAATTGCCCCGCCTCATGGGTCCTTCCTTCAACCCCAATCCCCCTCCCCAGTCAGAAAAAAAAAAATCCACTGGCTGTTTCCCGTTCGTCCCTGTTTGTGCCAGGGCGGCCAGACCTAGCTCCTTGAATTTGTTATGTGATCTAATCCTAAAGTGGCAAATGAACACTTGTACCTTATCATTCGAGGACCCACATGCCGAGAAACGGCCAGAACCTAAAGTAGTTCTCAGCGCTAGCGACTATACCAACGGTACAAATCCTACCTAACCAACCTAACATAAAATATGTAATGGTAATAATTGGTACCGAATAGTAATAATAACATCCTATTAGCTACGAATGATCAGAAACGACCAATAGAGGAATTGGACCCTGACGATCTAAGATCTCATCCAGCCAGCCAGCCAGCCAGCCCAGCTTACATACCAACATACCAGTATACCTGCTAGGTACCAACAGTCTCTTGCCCCTCCTTTCGATAGATCCCGAACTCCAACACCTCTTATTATCAAACACGTTGGATTAGGAATATAAAAATAACATCTTTTTCCTGACTTGTCCGGGTTATAATACGAGGCAAGCTTACGTGCTGCATCTGTTTCATTCGTACCATCTAGACTACATATCTAGGCTATCTGTACCTATCTATTATAGGAATCCCTGTGACATCCCGGACCTCCCTATGATAAATGATGATATATGGCTTTGACTAATAGAAATAGAAATAACCGGAGATAAGTCACTAGGAGGTTGTACAATATGTATATTGATGTTATAAGACTTGAGGTATTCCACCTTACTCTTTGCGTATATACCTGTGTACATTGCATAAATATTTTACTATTTCATGTGTGAGATTGGAGTATAGAGGTAGGAGGGATTCGCCCCGTCACCTAAGTAGGTACATATCTAATAGTACAACCAGTACGCCATCCACGTCATGTCATAACTTGTGTCCTATACAGCTCGGAACGAGCGTTACCTCCGCATCGAAGGTGAGCATGTAACATCCCTTGATAGATACCCAACCCAGCATAAATCCTGTGTATCCATCTTACCCCTATCTTTTCGTTTTTTTTTTAAAAAGATACCGTGATCGGGGGAATTCCCTGACTAGCCATAAACCCTCATGAACCCTACGGACCCGAATCCCACAACTCCATTCGCATCTCCATCAGATGCTGAAGCACTCCCTCTGCTACCGGTGTCATGCCAGTACCAGTACCTGTCTGCCCAGGCCAGTTATTTGGCATCGTGAAGCCGTTCCCAGACGGGTCCACCGTGCCGAAGGACTGTTCGGGAGTCATGCCCATGCCGCTACCGCCCATCTGAAAGAAAGCCGTTGCATCTATGTCTGATTGCGAGCTTAGATTTTGGTGGGAGCCGACAGGACTGGTATCAAATGACGTTCTACCGCTCGGGTTCCCTATATGACCGCCGCCATTTGTACTCTGACGGTTATCCGAGCCACTGCTCGAGTTCGGGGTTGGTTGGTTTGACGCGCCGTTAGTGTTCGAAGATGCCGACAGATCGTTCGAGTCGCTCCCCGCAGCGTCCACATACCCTCCCGGGTATAAGATGGGCGGGATTATTTCCTGGTTGCAATGGTCCGGAAGTGCGCTCCGCTCGCGCGTAGGCATCTGTTGGTCCCTCGGAAGCCAGTTCTGGCCCGTGAAATCGTCTGACCCCTGCCTGCCGCTTATCGGATTCGGGTGTTCGCACTGGCCTATATTTGTATTGCTTGGCGGGTTGTCCGTTGTTATATTCGCGTGGCGATATGCGAGAATGCCTCCACCAGCGCTGCCATTTTCGGGCTCACAGTGCTTTGCATCATGTTTACCCATCTTTGGGATTCTGATGCCGGAACCGGGCTACACAATTGATGTCAGTGACATGAGTATGCGTCGTTATGAAATAGGGGACCTACACTATCCGCACTCCTTGGGAAGGCAGTCTTGAGTTTGGGTATCCTCGTCCCCAATGCTTCCAAGTCGACATCTAATTGCACCAAGAACGATTCGGTCAAGGGGTTCTTTCTCTTCAACGCGTTCATGGCAGCGAGGAGGAATCGTAGCGAGTCCGCTGTTTGGCTATCGTCTGGCCGACTTTTTAGGTATTGTACGAAAACCCGTGCAGCAACATATAGGCAGAATGATATAAACGGGTTCATCTAGAACACTGTTAGACGATGGGACCTCTTACGTCTCGTTCTTCTTCAGGGACTACTTACGGCGCACAAGTCCAAGTGTGACACCATTCTCATAATGCTAGCGATCTCATTCGCCGCCGTGATGCAGCGAACTTTGCTTTCCGCGCTAACAGAGGGCGGGAGTTTGTTCCTATCCGCTTTAAAAATGGCGGCTTGGTGAAGACAGATTGTCGAAGTGTGGATATTCATATTAGTAAATACAATGTTCGGGTTGGCAAGTCCGATAGGAAGCTTTAGGTGGTTAGGTAGACAGAGCGAGGTGTTTAGGAGAATATTATCCATATTTCTGTGACGTTTCCAGAACTCTCCGTTGAGGTCATGGTCGCGATCATCGGCGTCGGGTCGGTGGAGATGAACGAGGTTCCGGCCAAATAGACAGGCCATTAGGACAATGCCTCCGAATGACGAGAGCTTTGCGGCTCCAGCTGGGCACATGGACTCCGCAAGTGACTGTGTTTGTTCCGGTCGGCTCATTTCGAATGCCTCCTCCGAAGAAGGCAAGTTGGTCATCACATCTCGCTCATCGATTGTCATAGGCCAACCCGTTCCAATACTGGCGTATCTGTCCTGGCAGAAAGCCATCCAGAAAGTCCGCCGCCTCTCTTCCCGCTCAGTCCAGTCACGAGGAGGTGGTAGACACTGCTTTACGTCGAGGCCTGATCCATCTAACCTATGAAGTCCGATCCTAGATGTTATAAGTATAATAATCTTACAACGGAGTCTAGTTAAGTCACTCACATCTGGCATAGGCGCACAGCCGCACCTGTGCTCATCCACGCTCTCGGGAAGTACATCATCTTAAACTCATATGAGGCAAGTAGTACGTGAGTTTGGGCATGAGCTACTGAAATCATGTGCTCGCCATAGCCTTTAACGTAATCTGCCTCCACGTATTTACGAGCGCGTTGGTAGAAGAGGTCTTTCAAGTCCGCGTACTTGTCTGCCACAGCACAGGCTTGTGTCCAGATAGCGTACCGTAATGCAACAGGAGGCCTTTGGTTTGGCGCCCTAAAGGGTGGGTAAGCTTGGAGGACAAAATAGACACATACAGGTTGTAAAGCATCGACATCGACAGGTAAGGAGACAGAAATGACAGAAATGACAGAAAGGAAATAGACAAATCATACAGATTCATCGCCGCCAGGTATCGGAATTTGTGAATCATTGGCAGCGACGGGTGGATTTTATCGAAATATATCTGATGGCTGAAGGACTCAGTTAGTTGAGGTCAACCCGCATTCATGACACAGGATCGCTTACAGCTCGTCGATCGTCTCTTGAGGTGGGAGAGGTTCTTCTAATCCCAAGCCGATCATCTCCCACGTGAAGCTATTATCCATACCATTCATATTCATAGACATATTCCCATTAAAATTGAAATCGTCTAAACCACCGCTGGCTTGAGGCGATTCCCCATTGAACCGCCATCGATCCATATCTCGGTCATTGGTGATACCTATAGAAGGGTTTGTGACATTGAAGTTTGGGGTTGGAGGAGCCTGTTGTTGAGGACGGCTCTGCTCGAAGGTGACGTTGGGAGTTTTGGCCGTATCAGGACTAACGTTGAACGACGGCGGCTCCTGGGCTTTGTTCAAAAGCGTCTCGACTTGTTCTATGCAGGAACGAGATGTCTTAGTATATATTCTCTCGGGAACAAATTTATCTGACTAGACTGATACTCACTTAACCTCTCTTCCAATGCCTTCACGTAGCCTCTTTTTGGGCCACTCTTTCGTCTCACTTCATCGTATGCGCATGCATGTCCCAATCTCGTACAGGTGCTACAACTAGGCTTAATGCCATCGCATCTCAGCTTGCGTTTCCGGCATATCATGCACGCTAATCGTTTCGGTCTAGGAACATTGTCATTGTTCTGGCTTTGAGGCGCGGCTGATGGACTCGTATCGGCGTTCGGACTAGCATCTTGAGAGCCGGAGTCGTTGGCCGTGGTGCCATGGGCCTCTCCAGTTGACGTCGACATTAGAACAATTGGGGCAATATAGTTAAAGGGGTTAATTATATAAAGTCCGCTAAGTATCGGCAAGGGGAATCCGGGTAGGGAAACGTGTGAATTCCAGGTCGCGCGTCGGTTTCGAGCTACTAGATATTACAGCGGCTCAAGGATGAGCGCCTCAGTATCGCCACACCCCGATTGATACTGGTGCAATGAGATCTAGGTAGCGGGGCAACTCAATACTCTTCTCTTCACTCTTTTCTCCCATTCGCTTTTTTCTTCTTCATTAATACTTCTTCTCAATGGTTTCGATCGATCGATATCTCGAGTCGGTGAGATTCAGATCTTATGGTCTTATGATCGGAGATAGAATCCCGAAGTTGGTTGTAACTTGTAAGAAGAAGAATGGAAGGCTGAAGGCTGAAGGGATGTGGCCTTGGGGGTCTCGAATCTAGCAAGGTGGGGAATTAGGATCCCATCTATTACCAGAATCTCTTTCTCTTTCTCTACACGCAATTGTCTTGTGACTATTTCGGTGCCAAGAAATTAAGGCTAAATAGTCATTTCAATCTGACAAGATTTACTTACAAGTATGTACGATGTATTTTTGTAGGTTAATTTCTTAGAAGTCTCGGCTTCATTTGAGACTACGCAGCCATGTCAGCCCAAGAAAAAAATATACATAGTAGAATCCCCAACATACTAGCATACCATGTAACCATGTAGGCAGCAGCCAGAAGGGGGGAGGTCTACGAATGTGAAAATAAGAGCGGATATGGAGAAGACCCCGGTCGCCTGTGACCACCAATTAGACTACAGAACAGAGGGGAGGGATCTAGTCTTAATTATTAATCACATACCTGTAGGTAGTAGGCCTAAGTATCCCGTACTAATGTAAATCAAGGACGCATAAACTCGCTTTAGGGCTGAAAGTGGGTATCGAGATATATCGTACTTAGTAAGGGCGGTGACCAACAGTTCATCCTCTGGATACTTGTGCGAACACACGCAGGTATGAGGTAAGGTATGCATACTACCTAGTATGTAGGTAGTAGCCCCGTAAGCTTTCTTTCTCCGTATTTACCTAGCAGCTCAGGTATTAATAGGTAGGTACTTAAATACGTACAGCAACATCGAAGCTTCTGCAAATCAGCGGAGCCTAGTCTCTTAAAGGCCGCATATTTCGAGGACATTCTCCTTATTTTGCACCGCCTCAAATTTGACAACCAATTAGTTCACCGGCAACCACCCCTCCCCCCTAGTAGATAGGCGGTGCCCAACGTCAAGCATCCCATACCTACATAGGTACTCAGGTATGTAATACCTCTGATTGTGGGATATAGACAGGCGTATAGCTTAGAAGCGTTTCCTCTCCATAGCACCCCGCGTTTTCTTATAATTCTTCTTGTCAATTTAGAGACTTTGACCACATCTCCGAGTGTGATAGATCAGAGTCCAGATCGTCCTATTTCCCTCCAGTGCTTGCGCCTATTACTCGTAGATTTCCTGAGTCGGCATAGGCGAGCGCATACCGATTCGGAGCCCAAACCACAACTGGCGAAGGTGTCGTGGTCTTGTAAGTGCAGAGATGTTCTCCTGTCTCGGAATTGAAGAATTCTAAACCGGAGCCTGTAGATATATAATTGTTAGGGAAACCCGAATTATTTAAACCAAGATAACGATTGAATTCTGATCTGACCTTCGTCGCTTCCCCCTACTATGTAGAGACCGTCCCATGAGAAACCTGGGCAACATTGTTAACAAGCGTCAAGTTGTAAATCCTATCGACAGCGTACTTAGACTGCGAACTGGACCACTCATCTTAGTCGCGGTTCTAAGGCAGTTCCATTCCGTCGTTTCCCAGAGTGCAATTAGCGAGTCTGTTCCACCTGTAGCTAGGTACCGATTGAACGGATGTAGCTCGACAGTGATGCAGGATGAGGTATGGCCGGTTAATACAAACTCGGCCTCCGGTCCTTTTTTGTAGTTGAACTGATAAGCAGGCTCGAAACTCGGGAATGAGAGGATTCTCGTCTTCCCCTCTCCAGTTGTAGAAAATATCCTCTCTCCGCTCCAGCAAAATGCGATGCTATTCGTTTGAACAGGCTGTTGATGTGATGAAATCGGTGTATTTTGAGTAGGTGAAATAACAAATAGTTTGTCATCCTAGTCCAATTAGTAAGAGCTAAGCAAAGGAGTCAGATCAATATGTCTACCTTGTTTCCGACTACGACACATTCGCCTTTGGGCGCCCAGGCCAGGGTAAAGGTTTCTCCTAAACCTTTAACTTCGTTCAAGACTTGCTTGGTCTTGACGTCCCAAAACCTGACCACACCATCGCTACTCACACTGCACAACTCGAGTTCCTTTACAGGATTGAAAGCAACCTTTTCGATAGACGCAGTATGGCCTTTCAATTCCGTTGTTTGACGGACATTAGGCTTGTCCGCATTCCCTTGAACCAACCAGTCAGTAACCGAGTATTGATTCGTTATCATATTGAATTCACAGGGACATGGCAATCTACATAATAAATGCGAAGCCTGTTTGTATTACCAAGGAGCGTTTGTTACGAGGTAAGTTGAGAGTGGGTGACGTACAAACTCGTAGTGTCTTGTCTACGCAACCAGTTGCAATATAGGTGCCTAGGGGATTCCAGGCAATTGTACGGATGCTGGTGATATTGGTCAGCAAGAGATACACAGGGCATGTTTTGTTCAAGAACAAGTGTGAAGTCATATTTATATATGTTGGTGTTACCAAATCTACAGCATTCATAATCATGACCTCGGAACGGCGAAGAGGCTTAGAAGGAATATAAACAAAGATAAATGATAATTAACCTACTTCGTTTGAGCTTTACTCGCACTTGGATCGTGGTAAACGGTCGGCTTCAAAGAGGGAAGTAGAGTCTTTAACCTCTCAGGCGCCACAGACGTTCTAGGTGCTATGCGCGCCATGATGAGGCTTACCGACTGGATGATATTTTAATATGGATATGATCAGATCAGGTGTAGACTTGCATCTCAGAGTCTGTCGTTCGTTAAAGCTCCCAGAAGAAGAAGGCAAAAAAGGACGAGTAAATAGAAATGTAAAAGTTGAAAGTTAAAAGTTGCGTGTTGTTGAAAAATGCCTACCTAGTATTGTCTATAAGCTTAAATATTGTTTGGTGTTTCCCTTGTCTGAGATACCTGTACTATATCTACTTAATCCCCCTAGAAGCAAGTGGGTCTTTCTGTGTACTCAGGTAGCCCGTAGTTGCCCATACCCTGGTCCGGCCAACCAGGTACCTAAATCTAATAGGTGTTACAGCCATACGTAGTGCCTGTATTGTACATTGAACAATTGGCCCAGTTGACGACTAATAGTGATCCAAGGCCAACCTTAACCCTTTTTAAAGTTGAAGCTCGTCTATTCTATTCTCATACATCGCATCGCGATGTTGAAAACTGACGGGACGTTCACATAACGGCACGATTGGCTGTTCATATTCTTATTACACCTGACCTATGACCTGCCGATGCTTAAGGTATACGGATGAAGGTTCTAAGCGCCTGCATTAGCCATGTACTGGCCCATTGGAACACCTAGAATCTATGCGACAACCACCAGCCAAGCTTCATCTAAGTCAAACTTCGTCGTGTCCAACGATGGCACTGCCTCTATTACGACCGCCGATACCGAATCCTTATCGAGTGCCGAACCACCTCCTCCCGTGCTGTTAGATGAGAAAGATAGAAACATACCAGATACCCATATACCGCCTGTCACCCCCGGCCTCAGGACACCGGCTACACCGGCTATTAACTCAGTAGAGCATGACGTCTATCACGATGGAAGCAACTCCAACTCGCTGCAATACCTCACGGAGTCTGATGGAGGGGGCATTCCAGCTGGAGATCCAATTGTTGCCTTGAAAGTATCTAGGACTGGCCATCTGTTTGCCATTATCACGCCCACTACGATGACGATATGGCAAACCAAGGTTCGTCATCTATGTAACCGATTTTCCTCTTCGCATTATATGCTAACCTCAACAATGCCCTCACGTAGCCTACTGTAATCCAGGCCGTTGTCGTCCGATCCGAAACGTCCATAAGGTCCTATGGCACTAATGTCGCACTTTTACTTAGACCCGATTCTGTCATATTCGTCGTTCAAACAAGTCTAGGATATCTAATAACGTATTCACTTGCCACCGATGCCGAATCCCGCGTTTATAAGCCTCGTTTTTCAGACCACAGTAATATCCAAAGACGGAGGCAAAGCCATTTTGGGGGGCCTGGTAACAATACACCTGATCAAATCTTATTAGGTCCTGGCGAGGGAACCGGAGTTCGCGACATAAGTGTCCGATTTCGTAGGGTGATCAAAGTTGATGCTGGTATCGAATGTGCTATAGCTCTTGATGAAGAGTTGGTTGTTGCCACTAAGAAACCGGCCGCCGTTCAATGTATTCGGTGGACCCCGGATAGTACTGGTAACCAAACGAGTACCGAGCTGGTAAGCCGCATGGGTTGGTTGGAGAAGAAAGTGACAATCAAGGAAATGACACACGACCGACCGATGAACCTTTCCACGTGGGTTACAAGCGATGGGAAAGCGTATGCAGTCCAACGTATCTCGGCTACTAAAGCCAAGGAGAACCCCGACTTCGATCCGAAGAAGTTATTCAAAGGTTATTGCTTCCATTCACCACACGGAGAGAGTGATCGTGCTGTTAAGGCCGTCGTCAACGCTAGGTTTTCGCTTATCGCCGTGGGTTGTACGGATGGGAGCATCCGCGTATACTCCGCTAGAGATTACGCTGGCAATATCCCGCCTTCTCATGTACACCAACTCCCGGTCTCGTCAGAAACCTCAGGCGTCCTGAGGACGTTAAACTATTCACCAGATGGGTACTGCCTATTTGCGGGTTACGAAAGCGGATGGGCGACGTGGAGTGTGTTTGGCAAGACTGCCGGTCACAGCTTCAACACCAACCCTTCTATCACTTCTGCCAACCAGGAGAGCTGGCTAGGTGGTATTATAGATGCCAGCTGGGTTGGCGGTGCTTCTGAGATCCTCATGGTTGCTCGTCAGAGCGAGGCCATTTGGCTACTCGAGATGGCGCGAAGCGCAGTGACTGGTTGCTATACTCCGCCAAACCTCTTTCGCACCGTGCTGCAGAGTTCGTCCACGGTCATGGTTTACCGAGGCTATGATCTCCCAGACTTGACTAGCATATCTGCCGAGCCTTTTTTATGGCACAATGCTAGAATTCCCTCCAATTACCTTCTAAATCAATGGCCCATCAAATGTACTGTCGTGTCTGCTGACGGTAGATACGTTGCAGTTGCAGGCAGGCGCGGACTTGCACACTACAGTGTTAACAGCGGCAGATGGAAGACCTTTGCGAATGAAGCCATGGAAAATGAATTTCAGGTCAGGGGCGGGATGTGTTGGTATCAGCATATCCTGGTAGCAGCTGTTGAAGCCAATAGATCGTATGAGCTCCGGCTCTACTCAAGAGAGGCAGCCCTTGACAGCTCTACTGTCGTGTTCACTCAGCAAATGCCGGCACCTATTGTCTTGATCACGCCATCGGGAGAGGACTCTCTGCTCGTCTACACTTACGATAATCTCCTTTACCACTTTGTTTTTGCCCCCGTCTCCGGTGCCATGCGGCCCATACAGGTTGGACAAATTGCATTTCACGGTATTGTTAGATCGCCTGCGAGGGTGAGAGGCCTCAGTTGGATATTGCCCGAAAACCAGATGATCGATGGCGATCCCTCACAGGACGTCGCATTTGCGTCGGTGCTATTCCTAGTGGATGGAAAACTCGTTCTCCTTCAGCCGTCAGTGAACAGCGAAGGCCAGCTTAAATATGACATGCGTGTCATATCTCATAACGTGGAATTCTACGCCAGTATGAGAGATCAGTTATCGGTCAATTTATTAAGTGAATCTAGTGCACAGTATTCCGTGGAAGCTGAGGAAAATGGTCTTCGGAATTCACTATGGGTATTTGAGGGCCATGAACTAAAGGTTTGGCCTGATGTTCAAGATGTCCTACGAGCGACTTCAGTAGGGCCCACGGCTGAGCTACCCCCCACAGTCTCTATGCCAATCGACTTCTACCCCCTCTCTATTCTAATGGGTAAGGGAATCGTGCTGGGAGTTGAACCTGAATTAGTCCAACGGAGAGACGTCAGTTTCTCTTTCTTCCGTTTCTCTATCAGGGTAGGCAGCCCGGCTCGCTACGTCATCTCCTATATTAAGTTAACCGTCTATAGACTCATCTTTTCCTCCCCGAAGTTCTCCGATTTCATTTAGTCGCAAGCAACGCCGCCGCTGCGCTTAAATTAGCCCGGCAATACCAAAATCTCGAGTACTTCGCACATGGTTTAGAGGTACTACTTCATCATGTTCTCGATGAAGAAGTTGACTCAGCGCCGAAACCTGAAGCTGCCATCCTCCCCCGAGTTCTTTCGCTTTTGTCGTCGTTCAGACAATACCTGGATATTGTAGTCCAATGCACCAGGAAAACGGAGGTCAGGTCATGGCGAACACTTTTCGCGTACCTACCTCCACCGCAAGAATTGTTTGAAGAGTCGCTTCAGCGTGGCTCGTTGAAGACAGCTGGTGGTTATCTACTAATACTACATACATTCGAAGAGCTAGGTGCCGCATCGGAACAGTCCGTGCGTCTATTCTCGCGAGCCATCAGAGAAGAAGATTGGGAGCTTTGCAAGGAGCTGGCCCGGTTCCTAGCAGCAATGGACGAAAGTGGAGAGACATTAAGGGAGGCGATGGAATTGGTCAACATCCGAGTCAAGCAAGATTCCGATGATACTGATATAAGTAGCAGGCTTGAGGTACCACAGCTGAAGACTAATGGTACTTCCCGCTTAACGAGACAGAACTCGGAGACAGGTTCCGATATACAATCAGCCAGTGACATTAGCAGCTTTGGCACAGCAAGTCCAATATAGTGGGAATGGAATAGAGCTGGTAGCATAGGATAAAATGGGTTGGGGTGGGAAGTAATCCGCATTTTTTCGTCCACCAGGTAGTTAGGAGCTGAAGGATCGCATTGTAACTCTTAGGTCCTCTTCAACACGCTTTTAAAAAGGCAGAAAGGCGGAAAGGCGGGAATGAAGCGGGCTCAGGCCAATCTGAGATTTCACTATCCAGTACGGTTTTTCTATGGAGTTAATTAGGTGAAATGAAATTCAAATATCGAAAAATGCAAACAGACTCCTGCACCTACCTCACATTGACATAATCACCGGTAAATCACCGGCTGATAAGTTACTAGGTCACATCATGGATATGTCAAGAAAGCCACATTACCTAAGCTGAAGTATTTAGGTACCAAATCTGCCAATCCATATCCCTGGATAGGATTTGAGGCTGAGATAGGACCCACCTGGATTTTAAATCCCCACCCCACCAGAAGCCCACCAAACATTTCACAGTACATATTCTATCGTCAACGTCTAAGGACAAGGTTGGCTGCGTATTTGCGCCCGAACCCGTCCACCGCCACTATTTTTTCTCAAGCGCCATCTCATCCCAGGATTATCGTTATTCTTCGACGTTGCTTCTTGGTGTCGTTGGAGTCTAACCAGTACGGTTGTGTCGCGTCGTCGCGCTACTCTCGGTCCAACTGACAGCTAGCTAGCCAGTCTATCACGACTGCCTCGTCGCAGCCATGATGGACGAGTTCGCCTCAGAGTCCGATAGCGACTATACCAGCTATTGGCGAGACTGGGTAAGTGCAAATATTTACAATAATTAGATTGTCTTACCGCCCATGCCCTTTCACCCTTG
The DNA here is from genome assembly GCF_022496945.1 of Annulohypoxylon maeteangense. Classification (NCBI taxonomy): domain Eukaryota; kingdom Fungi; phylum Ascomycota; class Sordariomycetes; order Xylariales; family Hypoxylaceae; genus Annulohypoxylon; species Annulohypoxylon maeteangense. The sequence goes on from NW_025953274.1 coordinate 92,906, forward strand.
TCTGGGGCCTTCCTTTGTTTTAAGTACACGTTTCCGGGATCGGATCATATGCAACATGCCTCGATAAGACGACAACATCATCTATGACCCCCCGTGGGTAGCTATATGACATCGTCAATATTACAATGTTAGCTATTAATCATGGATTACTCAACTTCGGAAATGTCTCTATGCATACAGAAGGGGTTGGCACAAGAGACCCTCTTCTTGAGAACTCACTTCCCTTTTCTTGTCCTTCCCAGGACCTCTGACTGGATATCTATCGTTAGTACTAGGGATCCTTGACGTATACCGTTCACCAGAGTCACATTTTTCCAGTTTTATATATATCTACCCTAGGCTTGGGCGATTTAGACGCTTTACCGAGACCTTTTCTTGTTCTGATACTAATTCGTCACTTTAGTTCATCTCCTCGCGCGGACACGAGTATTTCTGCGAGATTGACGAGGATTACCTAACTGATCGGTTTAATCTAACTGGACTTAACACGGAGGTCCAATACTATCAGTATGCTCTTGATTTAATTACAGATGTATTCGACCTCGACTGCGACGATGAAATGAGAGAGACCATTGAGAAGTCGGCTCGTCATTTGTATGGTTTAATCCATGCTCGCTACATCGTCACTACTCGTGGCCTAGCAAAAATGGTATTATTTAATCGATTTACTACTTGCCTCCTAACAAGCTAACGACTATCCCATAGTTGGACAAGTATAAGAAAGCTGACTTCGGCAAATGCCCACGAGTCTTCTGCCATTCTCATCCGCTTTTGCCTATGGGTCAAACAGATCTCCCTCATCAGAAACCTGTCAAGCTTTACTGTGCTCGATGTGAAGACGTCTACAACCCCAAGTCTTCTCGACACGCCATTATAGATGGCGCGTACTTTGGGACATCCTTCCACAACATCATGTTCCAGGTCTATCCGGCGCTAGTTCCTCCGAAGAGCGCCGACCGATATATTCCTCGCGTCTACGGATTTAAAGTACACGCCACGGCCGCGCTGATTCGCTGGCAAAATACCCAACGCGCGGACATGCTTCGACGGTTACGAAAGCTGGAGATAGAGAGCGGGTTCAAAGACGACCTTGGCGACGATGATCTCGAGGAGGAGGACGAGGAGGAGGAAGATGTAGAGCTTGAGGCGATGGAAGGAGAGATCGCGGGCTGATTTTTGGTTACTCTACCACATTCGATGTATGCTTTGGGATCGCAATACTCCCCTTGCGCTTTCCGACGCATATCTCTTCTTACATCCGACGTTCTCCAGATTCGTGTTAGCGCAGGTTCTACTCTGTGCCCTTAATGGAATACCGACTTGATGTGGGGAATAAACATGAAATGGGTGGTGCTGGTGGTATTAGTAATGAAGACACAAATTTGGCATTATGTCGGCGTTTGAGAAGGATGGTTTGTCATTCTACGGCGTTCAGAAGATTCCCCGAGCATATAGTAGTATCCCGGCATTGGTAACCCGCAACCATAGGACACTAATAAAGTGCATCTCCGTAATCTCTCCGTAAACCCAATTTCCCATGCCATCGTGCCTATCTACGCCCTGTAGAAGATGATTGCAAATATAATTATCATTCATATGATCCATCCGCATTGAAAATTTGCAGAAATCAAATAGATATGTTACGTAATAGACGAATTAACGGTCACATTAGTTCTCGATCATACCGGACTGAGTTTCTACTGTGCTGCCCTTGACGATTTCGTATATGTTGTCAGTATAACTAGGTACCTACCTAGGTAGTCAGATGGTAGTTAAGCAGGCGTAGCATGTGTAACACTTCTCTTATTACGAGAGACATCGAGGCAAATTGCATTATTTCGATATTAGAATAGGTACATATATGATCAGGTATATCATTTAGTGTGAATTCGTTATCATAGGATAGAGATATTGTCGGACGCAATAGCATTCTCTCGTTAGTGCTGGGTAGATGATATTCAACCTCCCCCACCACCGCTCCCTCCAGGAGCCCAAGTTTACTCTTCCTCACTTCCATCCAGCGCGGGATAGAACCATGATGAAAATAAAAGATAGATTGAAATTCCAAAAATTCCCTGCCCGACACAAGGTCAGACAGGAGTGGTCATGTATGTAGTTTTCAACTAGCAAAAAGACGCACTCGGATTGCTCCTCATTGTGACGCCTAAAACCCGTGCACCAGGATGGGGAAAAAAAGAAAAGAAAAGAAGACTCGATGAGGGAGGACGAGTATTTATGTAATTGGGTGGGTGGGTCCAAGCGCGGGTGCTGGTTGTTACACAGTGGTTGTTGCCTCGAGTGACAGTGATTTTAGAAGCAGTCACTAAGCTTTACTGTGTGGTCGCAGCCTCCCCGACCAGCCGGAACTCGATGGCATCCATTCATTAAGGTTACCTACATGTATGTAGGCAGCAGCTGTCTACCTCTATACACTGTGGTGCAATTCTCCACATGGATAATACCCAAGTCTCGCCTTCCTCAATTCGAATCAAGAAAGGCAACGTTAAACCTCCCGAAAACCCACCATTGCGATCTTAAATCTGTTAATACATAACGCTTACTGACATAACTTCAACAGATTCTTGTTGGGACGGAGCTAGCCCTATGCCATTTACAAACACCAAAAGGTCTTGATACCTTTCATCTAGCGATATCTCGTAATTCACCCAAGACCACCCTATTTTATCTCGCCCAAAATGCTAGTTCCCGGCTAGAGGGCTGTGTATGTTTGAGAAGAACAGTGACGTTCGGGATACTTAGATCGGGATAGAAAGAGAGACCAAGACCAGATGACCCGAGGAGGTAGCTAACAAATCCATTTGTAGTTGAATCAGTAGCTTATTCAGCAGCTATCGAGGTCTATACCGACGTGACATCGACCAACAGCTGGTCTAGAATTGTACCGGATACAGTTTAATTACACTCCTGTAAGACGACGTTGTATTTTACCTATCTATCACACTGAATAATACCGTCTGGCTCTCCTGTAATTTCATCAGTAAAGGGAACCGGCAGTCTTGTACAATCTCCCAATCTTACCCCTAAGGCGGATAGTTGAACCTCATGATTGCTAGGTATAATTTATCGAACGAATTGTACGCATGAATCGCCACACGAAATGCCGAATGTCTGTCTACCTAGATGTGTTGTATGCAAAGTGATAGACTCTATCAAAGTCGATCTAATATGATGATTGCCGGTGCTGGTATAAGAACATCAGCCAGCCATTCCCGTATCCTGTCTATATACGCACTCTTATTATGGTTTACAGGTGCCAAGATACCCTTGCCTGTACGCCGACCAAATCGCCTCAAAATAGCAACTCCTCAACTTTTGACTCCTTCTCAAATTCGCCCCCCTTCCATAGCAGCAGTCTCGGAGCTTTCCGCATGCGATTGGGCATCTGCTTTCGATCTATACCGCACTCCCAACTCGATATCATCTGCGCGGTGGCCCGTCATTCCTTCTACCTCGTCCCCGGGTCGAATCCAGTGCTTTCTATCCGTCGCGTAACTCCACGAGCCCAAGCCTGCCCAAAATGCCTTGTCATGGCTGCGCGGACCCCAGGCCCACCCTGCGCCTGACCTGATTGGGAGATGGTAGTAGCGGAACGCGAACCAAGCCGTAATCGTGCCGATCATGAACCCGAAGAGAATATCGAATCCGTGGTGTCGGAAGTCAAACCAACGCGAACTGGCGATGAAGATGGCGGTGAAAAAGGGAAGAACCGTTATCAGCAGTAGGTACACCGGAGGCGCGGCAGCTTGTCGTCGGATGGATAGGACGGCTGAGTTATGAGCCCCAATCTGTTTTGTTTCTGACATGGATCTGTCGATCCCTTCGCCGTGTTGTGCAGCTTGTCGAACAGCTTCATAAGACGTATCGACTCCGCCGCCGCGTAAACGAGATGGGAAAGCGGTGACAAGACCGGTGTCGCTTGAGGGTGTTCCCTCTGGAACGAACGGGAGCGTGATAGCGAACTTGCTTGCTAGGAAGAACGAAAGATAAATCAGCCCTGCGGCCGCCGAACTGGCGTGTCCCGAGGGATAGCTACGGAATCCATCGTCGAGTAAAGAACTATTCGGGTTCTTGCAAATATTTCCGCTAACCAGCTGGCCATTATAGGGACCGTCAAGAGAACCGTCGTCGGAGGGCGTGTTAAAGCCGACAATGTATTTCTGGAAATTGGCAAGATCGGGTTGGCATCTGGATAGGAGATCTGGTCGCGGCTTTCCGAAGAGATTCTTCATTCCTTGAGTAATGATCCAAGCCGATATTAATGAAAGAGCCAAGCCTAGCCATCCCGTATGTAATTCCCAAAGCTTCCGTTTCCAAATCAACGATTTCGGTGTGTCTTTAGGTACGGTAGGTCCAGGTACAAATATCATAACAACTATTAGAATAACGGCGACCGGGATAGCGGCATTGCAGGTCAAAAGGATGGCAGACGATACGGTCTCGTGGACGGTGAAAGGGAAACTATGAGGAAAGTTAGCCTGTTATGAAGCTCGATTGATTTCGCGACGAAGGTAAATTGTATACGTACGATATATTAGGATCTTGTAAGCTAAAAGGTCTCTTGTTAGGGGTGACATTACCCAGCACGACACCAACGACGCCGACGGCGACAAGTATCAGCCAGTCGAAGACATAGGACCCGATGACTAAGATACTAAGCTTGGACTTGCGATTCGACATATTCGCAAAACCATGTTCGGACATTCTGCTGTAGGGTTGGGAGAGAAGAGGAGTCGGGATGTTGTGGTCGTCCTCGGGCATTTCAACGAGGTTTTGTTGGTCGCCTTTATTAGGCTTTCAGATATTAGCTTGAACACCTACTACCTAGGTAGGCAGGTTATGCTAGTAGTATAATAGGCTAGTAGCAGGTAGGCCAGGTAGGCATTAGATGATGTAGTATGGGGGAAATGGTCGAGAAGCTCCAAGAGCGCGCCAAAGTTGAACTTGTCTTGGTGCTTTGCTTCTCCTTCTTTTGTGAATCGCTACAGTATGTATTCTGCACTCCCCAGAAGATCCTTCGCCCTTTTTTTCTTCTTATTTTTTCTCCTTCCTTGCTACGCTGCTACGTACGCCAATAACCAAAGCCCCCAAACTTGAGAGCCTGGCCAGCCTTTGCCGCTAACGAATGCCAATGGAGATCGTCCTAATGCCGCGCCTTCACGATGAGAATGCGAAGAATTTGAGACGAATCAAACCCAATGAGGTAGTAGGTCGCGTGGGTCCGGGGGTCTTGGCTTAGAGTTGTCGATGCGCTTCGTACCAAGATACGGTAAAATGCCGCGCGGTAGGATTTATTTCCAAAACTACTCTGTCTGTCTGTACCTTTTTTCTCTTTCCCTTTTTTTTCTGGAGCTCTCAGCGATCGTTGGTCTTATTAAACGCTGGGATAACCAAATAATGGATCGAGCTGTCGAGTTGCCGGTTTACCGTTGTCGAATAGCGATGTGGCAGTGTCAGAAGCGTGCTGCGTAAAGTGTACAGTAACCTGTTTCTCTCGCGTCAAGTCTCAGGCAAATCTCAGGCAGATCCTGGTTCATAGATCCAGAATATGGAGACGGGAAAGGGGGAAAAGAAATATGTAACTCTAGGTAGCCCCATTAGTCCAAGTGAAATAGATCGGTCTCGTTTTAGGATCCCTTGGTTTTCCTATTATTATTAATAAGACCCATTGGTGCATTGGTGAGCTGTCAGACTTTATGGCCATGGCACATGGCTGTCCCCTAGCGCACTAAAATCTCATTTAAGAGGGCTATGCAATTCCAGATTTGAACAAGATAGCCAGCATCTTCGCATTAAGATAATGTATTAGAAGCAATGCGATTCGCATCATCGTCGAAAAGATGACATATCTTCAAGTCAGATAAATATTTATTTTACCTTTAGAGTTCATACAATATTACCGTACCTATCTAATGGTTACACCAAGTATCTACCTAAGTACCTAGGTATTATCTAATGTTCAATTCCAAGAGTCATAAGGTTATTTTAACTCCTGGGGAATCAATTAAGGTTATGTTCTATTTTAAGCACCCTATAATGACTCTAAATCTCTTTTTAGTTAGTGGTTTTATGTATCAATATAGTTATGTACCTAGGTACTTCACCAATCTACTGTGGCAGTGTGGCTGATATTGAATCATTACGCGGCTTGAACACCTTAAACCTTGAATATGTCACGTATTATTGAAGCACACAAACTTCTCATCAACCAATGGAAGCATCGCCGAAAATGAACGGCAAGGTACGTCCGTACTATAACGGCTCACCCGACCGATCTAAAGCCATTCTAAGGCATTTCTCGGCCTCTCGTGGACGCCACACTGCCACTCTCTTAATATTCGCCTCTCAACACCTCGGCGTCCACGAATTTCACAGACATCTACCCATAGACACTCATGAAATCATACCTACCTTGTACTTATAGGTGCTTGTTATTAACGTATCGTTATGATAGCTCTTGCAAGGTCAACCCAAACTGGCCTAAGCCACGTATATCCTTAGCTACACCAGTCAAGTCAGCCAATATCACCTAACTTCCTAGATACTTCAATCTCGCCGTATACGATGTCATACATATACGTACGCAGTCAGTGGTCAGTGGTCAGTGGTCAGAGATAGACCTACATACATCCATGGATACGGCGTACATCATACACCGTACCCACTTAAGTAGGTAAGTAGCGAATAGCCTCGTATCACCATATAAACATCAATGTTCGATTAGATGTTAAATACCTTGTTAACATTATACTATCATAAAAACATACCTACCTTACCTACCTTACCTAGGTAGGTACCTTTATATCCAATTTATAGGCTCAACTTCTCGATCATTTAAATCATCGAGTGCGTCTTCAACGCTGGCTTTCTTTCAGCCCAGTGTTCTCCAGGACTGCGTCCGATCTCGTATTTATCGACTGCAAGTGCGGCTTGGCAGACCAACAGATAGCTCGCCGCGGAGCTCAGCCATGCATCCAGCCGGTTATGATTTGTTGATTTTGCATCAAATATTCACGCCATCGAAAGGTTCTGGATTTATACTTCAGCTCCGTCCCTATTCTTTTCAGGAGTTACGTACGCATTTACTTAGCTACCTAGGGTCGGATAAGGGCTCTTGATCGTGGTGTCTCCCTACGGGGTATCTGGACCATTCCTCGCTGTTTTTCGTTTCCTATCAACTATCCACCTGGTAAGGACCTCATCAGTTAATTGTAGTTAGGTCTGATCTAGTAGACAGGCTTTTCTTTTTCTTTTTCTTTTTCTTTTTTAAAAAAGGATCTTAGGGGCTTTCCATGCCGGTATAAATATTGTGGGTGATGACCCGTGATCTAGACCTGATGGCTTGTTTGATGAGATGCGATTGGCCGGTAACATCAAGACATGATCCGTTGTATGTCATCGTGGCTGCAGGTTACTTTTCGTCGATTCTCGCACATGCACGAGTCCCCAAGATTCCATTTCCTTACGATGGTCCACCATGTGTCCAGACACGATTCCCCGGGCCTTCGCTGTATTGGTAGCACGCTGCCGTCGCTGGGAAGCGACTTAGGAGGTCGATTCCATCTGGTCTCTGTGGAGACCTGAGTGGCCGGCTTCAAATAAGTATATACCTGATGAACGGCTGATTCTCCCATGCTTAAATTTTCTTATTCATTAGTTACTCTGTTTACCAAACGATACGCTCGTTAGCCACTCTCGTTAACTACATTCGCCTTGTTGGCTACATTGCTTTAAGGTCTCTTATAAGATGCGGTCGAGCGCTTTGAAATCTCTAACCTTGGCAAGCCAATTGACGATTAGCTTCGCCTCTACGCTACCTCCGTGGCTTAGCCAGCGCGATGTATCACCGGACTTAACGTGTGGGAATACAGGAGCCGGTACTAAGGGTTACACATGCTCCGATAACCTGTGCTGTTCCCAGTATGGTTATTGCGGCAATACAACTAATTACTGCTCTACTGGTTGTCAAACTCAGTTCGGCATTTGCAGTGGATCTGGCGGCGACGGGGACGGGGGAGCTGGTGATGATGGTGATGGAGGAGTCTCACCAGATCTAACATGCGGAACAACAGGAGCTGGGGAACATGGATATATCTGCCCGACCGGCATGTGCTGCTCTCAATAGTGGGTACCAGGGGTTGGATTTCTTGAAGCTCAAGCTAAGACCAGTGCCTAGTGGATATTGCGGTGATTCAACCGATTATTGCGAGACTGGATGTCAAACTGCATTTGGAACATGTTCTGGTGGCAGCGGTGGTAATAATACCGGGAGTGATACTGACGGACGTTGCGGTCCTGATTTCGATAATGCGGTATGCAAGGAGACAGAATGCTGCTCTGCTTCTGGGTAAGCTTACTTCGATTATCAATTATGGCATTTCTTACATATCATTGCTAGATACTGCGGCACCACTACAGATCACTGCCGCGCTCCAGATTGCTTATTTGACTACGGACCAGCCTGTGATGCGAACAAGACCCCTACAGGTATCAACACGTCGACATTGAGTCGATCACCTCTAGGAAGCGTTGCCGTTGGCGGCGCGGGCGTTTACGACTGTGAGAATGAGGGTGACGTTGCTCTGACGTTTGACGATGGCCCTGGCGAGTATACGTCTGAACTCCTGGATCTTCTGGAAAAGTATAACGCCAAAGCCACGTTCTTTATCACCGGTATCAATAACGGCAAAGGTGAAATCGATAATACCAGTCTTGTGTGGCCTTCGGTGATTCGGTGAGTAGCGTTTCCAACATTAGCGACCGTGGTTCCTTTCTAAATATATTTCTTCAGACGCATGTACTCCGATGGACATCAGATCGCTTCTCATACTTGGTCTCATGCCGACCTCAGCACTGTCACATCATCCCGGCGGAAGGATGAGATGGTTAAGAATGAGATGGCCCTCCGCAACATCCTCGGCTTCATCCCAACATACATGCGACCGCCTTACAGTTCTTGCACAGAGTTAAGCGGCTGTCAAGACGATATGGCATCTTTGGAGTACCATGTCGTATACTTCGACTTAGATACCGCTGACTACCTTAACGACTCGCCCGGCTTGATCCAGAACTCTAAGGATAACTTCGACGAATATTTCGAGGACAAGTCGTCAGGGACAGACGATGCTTTGGTTATTTCACATGACATCCATGAGCAGACTGTCCATAATCTGACGGAGTACATGCTTCAAGGTATCCAGAGCCGGGGTTATAAGGCTGTTACTGTTGGTGAATGTCTGGGTGACCCGATTAGTAACTGGTATAGACAGGTTGCGTAGGAGAATACTTTCTGCCTTCCTGTTACCGCTAGTATTGGTGAATTGGAATTAGTGCATACGACTTTATTGGAGATTTCTGGATAGATATGAAGTTGGCATGAAATAGGAGTACATATTCATCACTATTCAAGGCAAAGCGGAATGCCTCATTTATGAGCAGGTAATCATGTAGATGAATGTCTATTTTTAATGGAAATAAATATTAGCTTGACCAACATCTTCAACTACCTGGAAAATTAAACTAAAATCTCTTACGAACGAAACCATCGAATTATATCTAATTGGGAAAATATCTATTGTTTCGGCATATTCAGAGAATATTTGGCTTTTTGGGACGATTTATGATTGGTGGACGTCTTGTATGTAAATATTTACATTCTATGGAAGCATTCATGGTAGCGAGGCACCATTTTGGGGGGGTTTATTGGTACGATGATAAGAGCCTTAGAGAGTATAAAAAGTCTTCAAATAATGGTAGTGATAATAACAACGGTGGTATAGCAAGTGATATGCGAGCTCCGTTGGATGCTGTATGAGGTCCATAAGTAGTACAGATAGTGCTCTCTGTTTTAATTGTCACCATTGCGAATTACGTTCTATCGTCGACACAAGGCAAATACACGAGTCATCGGAATTGCATTGCTCTCACCAAATTTTTTTTTTTTAGGCAATCCATTATTAACGAGTACACATGTTCTAGTAAGTCAAATTATCGACTTATCAAGAAATGTGAGGACCGCTCACGTCCAGTGCTAGTACGGGATAGTGTAGGAGACGGGGATGTTACTCAGAAACATGTCATAGATGTAAAGAACGTCTGAACCTACCATGCTTCACTATCTATGGCAAGAAAACAAGACTTAAGCTTCGTTCAGTATGGTACATTCGATATGTACGCCTCGTTCTACCTGCGAAGAGTTTATATGATACAGGTGGGTAAAGCGCATAGAACTATCTCGACGAAAATTGGTTCTATCACTCCTTACCCTTCTTGTCTCTTCGTTTGCCCATGTTTCGAACTCTGGGAACCACAACCCATTTGTTGGGGTTATTCTTCCTGCGGGTTTTGTAACCACCTTTTGACTAAGATTATATATTAGTACCTGGCTGCCTATACCGCCTTCAGGGGGGTGATAATCTCGTACCGGTGTGCCCCAGGGACTCGTTGGGTGTCGGTTACCCTTTGATTTGCCACGGCCACCACCGTGAGGATGATCCACTAGAAATTACCGGTTAGCTCTCGTCCGGCTCTGGCCTCCATCAAACATCTATGAGGCTATACCTTTGTTCATTGCTACACCACGCACTGTTGGCCTAATATTCAGCCATCGACTTCTACCAGCCTTACCAAGCTGGCGGTAATGGTGGTGAGGATTGCTCGAAACGCCAATGGTTGCGCACGCATCCTTACTAACTCTCCGAACCTCACCACTCTGCAGCTTGACGGTGACATATTTACCAGTCACGACCTTCACACCATCGTCTCTCATTTCCTCGTCCTTACTCTCGACGACACCAAAAGTGCCTGCACTTCGGCAGAAGACAGCACCTCCCTTCGGGTGGGAGCCAACATTATACACGGGCATTCCTATAGGAATAAGATGTAGTGGTAGGCAATTTCCACGATGTGCCGTCTTAGCAGCGAGGATACCTGGATCGATCACGCCGCCCATGCTCTCGAGAAGGTCTTGGGGGATACCGGACCGGTAGCTTTGTACCACATCTCCGGCTCTCATACTCTCGGCAGCTATGATGTATGTTTTCTTGCCAGTGGCATCCTCATTGAGCAGAGCAATGTGCGCGCTACGATTCGGATCGTATTCGATTCGCTCGACAGTATGAGGGCCGGCGACCCAACGGTGAAAATCCACTGTTCTTATTCTTCGCTTTGCACCTCCGCCACGATGCCGAACTGTGATGCGCCCATTATTGTTACGCCCACCCTTGGCCATGCCCTTCTTCGGGTAGGTCAATGGGAGGAAGGGCCTGCCTTTCCATAAGTGATCGTTGATAGGCCGTCTTAAGTGTCGTACACCGGGTGTTCTAGGCTTGTAGGTGCGTATAATTTCTGAAGACTCCTTGTCAGACTTCGTTATGGCTGGTACATATTTCTTGGCAGGCTTGGAGACCGACGAAAAAGGATCGACGGAGGGGTCGGGGGGAGTTACAGCCTCGCGAACCGTCGCAAAGCTTCGGAGGGAAAAGCTCGACGAAGAGCATTGACAGTTTGTCAATACCCTCCGAGCTGAGAGGGAAAAGATTCGCGGCTGTATCATGCTATCATTTCGCACCTGACGGGCGGCATATATGTGTCGAATTGCGCACAGTCGGCAAGGGAGGGGCAAGGTTGATCTAATTCAACCTTGAATCAAAATTCAGCAATTGAAGCTATTCAGGAATTCAAGTTCTTCCGAAGTCAAGGGTCAGGGGTCAAGGGTCAAGGCTTGGCACATTAAGTCGGTCTCATTATTTACCGATATTTTGCCAGTTTGCAGATGATTAGTCAGTGGATGCGGCTGAATGAGAATGGACAGTGAGAACATGTACTGAAGAGTACATAGGTACTCACCCTGATGACGATTGGACAGTTCAGCCACATGCTAGCGCGAACGCGGAATCACGTCAGCGGATTGGCCAAAGAGAGGCACTTCCCCAGGCAGTTATACGTTGAACCAATTAAAAACCCGTTGCTCCGCCGTTGCTTCTGTTGATTTAGTGGGATTGTGGATCTAGTCACGTTTGTGAGGAAAAAAAAAGACAAGTGCGGGACCGTAACAACCGTCGCCTGGTGGCAGGACCCAGTATACTGTACTATTGTACCGTGTGGGATCTTCAGATCGCGTCTTCCAAACTCGAGGAAGTACCTAAAAAGCTCCAGCAATTCCTTCCCATACCCAACACCAACCAACCTCTTTTCTACAACATCCACCTTTAAACCTTCACCTACTCTTTACACCTACCACCTACAACCTCTCTATTCACCATTACCCATTGTCAAACAAATATTGCCGACACTGGAACTCTTATCTTCCCATAATATCCTGCATCTATTGATTCTTCCATCCCTTTCTTCAACTCATTAACTGGGTCTCACTTGAAGAACAATAGCTTCTTTAATATCAATTTTCCATCTGCCTATTTGACTGACCTCTGGTAGGCTTGAAACCAAATCGCGTACCAGGGTGAGTAGTCTGATCTTTCGGTACGTACCTCACACCTACAGGTATTGACGAAGCCTGCCCAGGTGGTCGCCGAGGGTACAAACTGCTTTAGCAGGGGTCAGAGTTAAGGTACCTGGGTACTTTGACACTGTCAAATTCGCGCTAAGCAACCGTGTACCGCTTTCCACGCTGTGCATGCAAACATATCCCTAGGGTCACGTAAAGGTAAGAAAAGGTACCTGCTGCACTACTCCACCACGCCTTTTTTGCTTTCAATCCCCAATTACCAAAAGCCAAAACATTGGCTTGTACTCCTCAAAAACATCACAATTCTTCTGCCATTTCTACCATAAACAATCATCGACCTTATCTTCTCCCACCATTTCACACATCCAATTCAGCTTCTTCTTTTCTTCCTCTTCCTCCCCCATTGCTTAATCTTACTCTTTTCCACTTAATACTCCTTACACCGTACAATCATACATCATCTTCCGCGTCCGCATTTGCAGTTGCATCACACATCACATCACGTCTTGTCATTTAGACTTGCTGCATATTACTCTCGCTTTGGGACGAGTCAACGTCTGATGTTGAAAGAGGCTTGTTGATAAAGTTGCCTTTGTTGACGGTTCAGTGAACCAACTCTAAAGTATGTTTCCTTCGAATCCTAATCACAGCATGTATTGCTTCATTGCTTCTACCTTCATCCCAATTCGCGATTAGCATTACACGACTTTACAATTAAGTCTTCAGTGTTATCATTATCTCTCACACACATATATAAATATGTATGTTCGCAACACGTTTAGGTCATAGCTAATTTGTCTCGCCATTCTAGTACCATTCTCGAAGTTCAATTGTGTCTTCAAGGTATCCAATCATCTTTCAAGATGCCTCCTGTAAGTTTGATTCGCCCTACCGACAATCCTTCGACTGTATCTTGGTACAACTTGAACTTGCTTCACATATGTTTCCATATTTATACTCCCCTGCTGCACTATTTGAACGATGTCTGATTTGATATTCATAGGGACGCCCCGCCCGACGCGTCGTGTCTTCCAACGAGAATGATGAGAATTCTACGCGTATGACGCGTGCTAAGGCCGCGGCACTTGATGTCGACGTTACGTCTCAACCCTCTAAGCAACCCCTTCAGTCGAAGAAGTCAGCAGTGAATGCGAACCCTGCCGCTCAACGAAAGCGTGCTGCTCTAGGCGATGTCAGTAATGTTGGAAAAGGTGAAGCAGCTGAGGGAAAGAAGCCTCTTGGTGGAGGAAAGGTTGGCCTAGTTTCCAAGGCCGCACAACCTACAGGTGTTCAGAAGAGCCAAGCTCGTACTACCACAACCCGATCTGCCCTGGCTACCAAGGAGACGAAGAAGACGGAAGTGAAGCGAGCAGGATCCGGCTCGGGTGCTATCGGATCTCACAAGCGAAAGGTAACTTCGACATCGATCAAGCAAGACGTCCTTACCGAGGAGCCAGTCCGCAAGAAGGCTCATACTCTTGAAAAACAGGAACGACTAGAACCTCAGCTGGAGAAGTTGGAGCCCGTGCCTGAGAAGGCATCTCGCAAGGAGGCTGTACCTCCTCAACAAGAGGTTGGTCTAGTGCTGCCGCCGGGTGTTAAAGACTTGGAAGAGGAGGGCCTCGAGGACCCTCTGATGGTTGCTGAATACGCCCACGAGATCTTCGATTACCTCCGCGACCTTGAATGCAAGTCAGTCCCGAACCCTCAGTACATAATACACCAAGACGAGTTAGAGTGGAAGACGCGAAGCATCCTAGTCGACTGGATGATCGAGGTCCATACGCGGTTCCACCTTCTTCCTGAGACTCTATTCCTTGCAACCAACATTATCGATCGCTTCCTTTCTCAGAAGGTTGTACAGCTTGACCGCGTCCAGCTTGTTGGCATCACTGCTATGTTCGTAGCTGCGAAGTACGAGGAGGTCTTATCACCCCATGTTAGTAACTATAGGATGGTATCCGACGACGGCTTTAGTGATGCCGAGATCCTTAGTGCGGAGCGATTTATTCTGGAAACATTGAACTACGACCTCAGCTATCCCAACCCTATGAACTTCCTTCGACGCATCTCTAAGGCAGATGACTACGATATCCAATCTCGAACCATTGGAAAGTTCTTGATGGAGATCAGTATCGTCGATCACCGGTTCTTAGCGTACCGCCCTAGCCATGTTGCTGCAGCGGCGATGTATCTGGCTCGGATGATTCTTGATCGGGGTGAATGGGTAAGTACTTTCACTACCAGAATTTTTATTTTTATTTTTAAAAAATATATATCGAGTTTCTTTCTAACCTTCTCTTAGGACCCGACTATCGCTTTCTACGCCGGATATACCGAGGAAGAGATTGAGCCGGTATTCGAGCTCATGGTCGATTACTTGGCTCGACCTATCTGTCACGAGGCGTTTTACAAGAAGTATGCCAGCAAGAAGTTCATGAAAGGTAATTCAACCCCGCTTAATATTCCTGGTCCCTTTTCCTTACTAACAGCCCATAGCTTCTCTCATCACCCGTCAATGGGCTAAGAAGAATGCCCCCATTTTCGGCATCACCGATACTAAGGAGTCGGTGGACGATTTGGCGGCACTGGATTATTAGTAAATCCTACTTGCCATGCATCTTACTCTCCACCCTTACACCGTAATGATATTCCGACGTTTGGGGGCCTCGGTCGGTGTCAGGATACCCAAGGTCTCGTTGGATGATGGCATTACGATGACTGATGTTACCGCCTCAGCCTACGACTCTCATAATCTCTTCAACCGGACCGCATTGAAAGACGTCGTTCAACGTTTTAGTTCGGGCGGTTGATGTCCGGCGCGTATGAAAATTGTCGACTTGCCGGCGTTGCAAGTATACATTTCGCCAAACTGGACCGGAACTGTTTGTAGCCCGCGGCTACATTGATTGCATCTCCACTGGCCTATACATTTTCTTTGCTGTGTGCTAGGCGCGTGCTGCCACGGTATATGGATCAAGGCAGGTGGAGCTGGTGGTTTTTTTTCTTATTTTTCTTTTTACGAGTCTCCCAAAACCGACGTTAGTTTTCCGAGTTCTCCTCGGCTTGGCTCACAATGGACTGTCAGATAATCGTTGTGAGCCTTGCCCGCCTTAACTTTGCTTAGCTTCCCTGCAGAGCTTCGGTGAATAGATACTGCGAGCTAACTCTTGAGGCATGGCCATGGAAGACTTATAAACCTGTACATATTGTTAAACTGTCGGTCATAACACGGGCACAATGGGTGGGGGGCAATAAATTCGCATTGCATTAATTATGATTTACATGTTAATAATCGCTCCTGTTGATGCTGCTGGTCAGTGCTATAACGTTGCTCAAGTGAGATTACTCTTAGTAGAACACGCCCAATCTCCGAAGTTGATCATTAATATTACAACGAGTCTTGAGCCAACTTTCGTGGCTTGAATATTTGGTTTAAGTTCCGGGACGGTAAACATCGGTATGTATCTAAGTGTTGATTTATCACAGTATGAGCTATGAACTAGTGTTCATCGAAGCTTCCCGTGCTTGCACTAAATACTGATAGTAGACAAAGGTGTCAACGAACTGTTATCGCTACTCAATATGCTATAGGAGTATCGTCTTGTCGCTTCATTCTAGCTTACCTCATTCACCCACCCAAATTTCTTATATCAAACCGAATGTGAATATATTCAACAACAGCCGCCCAACGACATATTCACATCCACACTTTCATCCCTCCCTCATATCTGACCACCTACTTCTTCCTCTGTCTAAGAGCCCTGTTCAACAGGTCGGCGCCGTCCACCGAACTCCACTGCTCCTCTCAGTCTGCAAGGCACTTACTGCCCTGAGGCGGGGCCTACTTCCGCGGCGCGGATTTGGCCTTGGCTTTCCTGCCGGCCTCGTTGCGTTCCCTAGCCATGCGCATGAAGTTCCGCTTCTTGGGTGGCCGGCCCGTACCCCCGACTAGGAACCACGCCAAGAAAGGGATGCGGGCTTCGGGATCGTGGCTGCGGGTGGACTTGTGCTTCGGCTGAGGCGTGGTGTCGGCAGCTTCGTTGGCGGTAGCAAGGGCTGCGGCGGCTGCTGCGACAGCAGCACCAGCACCGGTGCCAGTCCTAGCGGCGGGTTCGCCTTCTGGGGGCATGGTTTGAATTTACTGGGATTCAGTTGTCGTACTGTAGAGGATGGTTATGGTGACGATTATGATGATATTTTTTGGATTTGGTTGTTGGAAATTAGCAACTGCTTGCTTGCTGTTGGGAAAACGTAGCAAGGAGGAGGCAAAGTTCGTGGGATCGAAATCGAACATATGGGTTTTGGCATCCTCTTACACGTAGATGCTATACGATGAGGTGGGAGGATTCAGTGATGTGTATGAAAGTGTCAGGAGGGGGACGACGGTTGGGGTACTCAAGACTTGCAGTAAAAAGCTCGTTGCTTGTGTTGGGGGGGGAGAGAAGAGATGGAATGAAATGGGGGGCGGGGGAGTTAGGTTTGCTAAGTTGAAGCAATGATAACATCCATATGATACATAAGTAGGTAGTCATGAGTGAATAAGTACGGATGAAGCTTTATTGGCCTGGTCCCTTATTCAGGAGAGTTACTACCACATCTCATATTCACTCGCACCTTGTCCTTGGATATATGTAAATCCCTATAACTCGCCAAGCATTAAAGCAATCATTTGTTAAATATGTGATGGATTTCTGCTTCATCATGTCGTTACCTATCCAGCAACACGTATCATGGGTATAAGGCCTCGCATACATAGGTACCTAGGGATACTTTGAAAGTGTCACTGATACGTAGGTAGGCAGTGAATAGTCCAGGATCATGTATATTGTGGCACCCCAGACAGAAGCATTGTCACTAGCAGATGTATATCAGGTGCTCCTGATACATCCATCAACATATCGTTTTGTAATGTTGGACTTGTTTGCCATCATGCGTTGCTATATTTTACACAACACCGGTCTAACAATATTTTATAGATTGATAGCGTCTTAGAGAACTCTTTAGCTCTTTGTATGGTTTGTATCGGGTTTGTATACCGAGGTAAGTCTCTAGTTTAAGGTACATGTAGCTCCTATAATTCCCCCCCTAGCTTCTGGTATTCGCCAACCTCACTAGGACCATACATATTGCAATTTCACAGTTAATAAACGACATATTGGTAAATGACATAATATATGTGACGAGGTTAGCTTTCGTTCCATTTATAAGCAGCGAGTACAGTACCTGGGCACCCAATAACGAGTATATGATTTACTACACACCGCCTGACTCGGCCATTGAGCCCCAATTCGGGTCGTCTCCATAACGGGCTGTGAATAGTGGGTGTACCCTTAGTCGCTTGGGTTCGGGCTGCTCAGCAATAGCCCCGTTAACCGGTTCGAGCTCAATGTCCTCTCTATATGACCTTCCTAGGACCTCACTCCCACCGACTGCCTCAACCGATTTGTCGATTATAGACCACCCGTTATCTTCCTTACCTGTCCCAAGCCACTCCTTGTATACCTCATCTTTATCCAGGTCTAAGTATCCTTTGACCTCTATAGTCATACCGTTTGGTTCTGGTAGGGACACCTGCTTCTGTCCCTTGTCGTTGTGCCCGTAGACAAAATGGCACGACATATCGTGTGTGGGTTGGTAGGGTGTCAACGCGAGGAGAGGTATGGGAGGCAAAGGAGGCAGATTTTGCCTGACACTAGACAAATCTCCTGACGCACTTTTGGTTTTCGGGGGTAGAGAGATGATGGATAACGGCTCGACTGAGAAGTCGACAAAATGATCTGAAAGATCTTGGCTTGGGTACAACCCCGTGTTGGGGTCTTCTTCTCCTTCTTCTCTATATCTACTAGAAGGAGAGTCGTGCGAAGGCTCATGCGATGGGCTCTGACCCTCGGGGGATGGAGTCTTCTCTGGAGAAGATATTGTTGGAAGCTTCGACATACTGAGTGTTGGCAATGAAATATACCCCTCAGTCGAGACTGCAGAGGGGATTATTTATATGAAGTACTTGGCTGCAAGGAATTCGTTAATATCGAAAATTGAAAATTAAGATCTGGGAAGATAATCCGTACCTGCTGGTTGGTCTTTGCTAAATGCAGGATATTTTAAATCCAGTATTCGAACACGATGTGATGAAAATTTAGATATGTTTTTAAATAAGTGATGAAGAAGAAAAGAAGAAAAGTTCCAGGGGCAATAAAGTCGGTTTTCGGCAGAAATATATCATGAGATAGAAAACAGTTTCATGTTTTCTGCGTGGAATTACTCGATAATGTGCGATTTCGATCTCGAGTAAGTACCTAGTATTAAACCAGCGATAGCTCCGTGACGGTTTACACTGTCATATGAATTTTCATCTCTTCTGATGACCACTTGAAAATATCCAACACTCACGGAACGCGCGTTCCATCCGAAATTTTGCCCCCTATCTCACTTAGTAGAATATGGATATTTCTTCTTTACACTAGACGTAGCCGTTACCAGTTCCTTCCACTGGAACAAAACCCCTGAGCTAGTTTCTCCCAGTGAACCAAGTGGCCCCTTTCTCGACGCACCCAGAAAGCATACATTATCCAGCTTACAATCACCGTCATAAGGCTCGCCAGCGCAAGCCACCTGTACTGCTCGGTGCGAGGGAAGGCGATAGCAGCACTGGCACCGAGCAGTTCAAAAATGTTCACCACTGAGTTTTCTGTTCCAGCAAAACTCGAGCGTTGATGTTGTGCCACAAGCGTCTGTGTCAGTTGCTGGGTTGTAAGGTCGAAGATCCATACCCCAAGCCTCGAAAAGGCCAGGAATGAGAACAAGACTATGCTCCAACCCACGTTAGGCGAAGTTTGCTTAGAGGCGATTCCGGTAATTCCTCGAGCAAATGTAGATAGGCCTTCACTTGGGTCACTTTGCGATGAGATCATCCACAATGAAAGAACTACAGGGAACTATGTTGCGTTAATACTCCGCCGCAAGGATGGCTTGTTGAATGGAGCTGTTTACCGTATTTACGAGCTGCCAGCTCATACCCCAAAGGCCAAGACGCTGCAGTCCAATTATTGTTTCGACGTCACGATTTCCTCCATGATCACTGCCGATTAAGCCAACTTCCGCTTCGTCGCGTTCATCCATCGACGACGAGTTGGCGTGATGATGTGCCTTTCCCATGTACACAATACCGCGCGGCGTAATGACTGTGCTAGTAATCTCAAACAAGGAGCCGAGAGCCCGAGCCAGGGTGATGATGTTGAGGGAGTACCCTGCATTGATCAAATATGTGATGAAGGTTGCGCGCCATGTCAACATGTTAAAGTGTAGAAGTGCTAAGGCAACTGACGGGATCCAGACCGTCGTACTAAAATATAATTCAAAACCATGAGTATACTGCCGGGTCTTAGCTAGCCATGGCGTCGGTGTTGTTTGAGTTAGCGGGGGTTCGGATGGGGGCATCGCACGTGGTGCTTGCAGCAAGGGGCTACTATTCCAAACCCTCTTAGCAGAGAAGACTTCGATTGGGATGCACAGTAGGCTTGTTAGGCCAGTGAATACAACGCCCAAGCGGATCGATCCAAGGACTGAAATGACAGCTGCGATTAAGATGGGGGAAATCAATTTGCATACAAGATCGATCCGCCGCATGACTGCATTTAGATGCGTCAGGTCGTATGGTCTGCCGGCCGGGGCGGCCACGGTGACTACCCAATCTCGCTCCATCGATATAAGATTACCGGAAGCGCTTAAGCGCTCGATAATACCAAATGTTACGGCGACGGTGAATCCAAGGCCTTTGAGCAGCGCATTCTTGGGCAATACGAAGGTAGCCTCACGCCCAACGAGGTCTTCCTGGCTCAATATCAGGATCCAGAAAAACGAGCCAACGATGACGGAGCCCCGGTTGCAGATGATGGTCGAAAGCAGAGTACGAAGTCTATTAGGCGAATGTTGAACCCATCGTCCGACAGAACCAGAAAGTAAGATCATGGCAAAATATACTATGATCATGCTAGGTGCGGGCTTAGATTAATAGCAGTCCTCGAGAGGGTTGAACATAGGGGTGAGGCTTGCCGAAGAGCAGCTGCTACGAGGGTATCCGGATATGCCGATGCGGTGAAGAGAATCTTGTTATCCATAATGTGATGAGCTAACAGATATTTGAACTTCCACTGAGGAGACATATTTGGGGGACATACCGTGGCAAACTCGTAACCACGAGCGTTCCAAGTTGAAAATGCATGGCTAACATATAAATTTAGGGCTTGTGACCGAGTAAGATCAATGATAGAGACGCCACTACCGTCTCCTGCATTGCTGGAGTTACCAGAGTTACTGGAAAGTTCGAAACTATCTTCACTCTCGCTGTCCATTATAAGAGACTGACTGGCCCATGAAACTACTAGGAACATAGATTAGACATCGTCTATACTCTTAACCTTAAGTAAACTAATTGCATGCTTTCATTCATTCAGGTAAGAGAATGATTGGTTAATGAATGACTCAGACCGAGATTTTGAATTGTGTTATGCCATTAGAGAATATCGCGATACTGTTGTTACTTTATTAGTGGAAATTCGATCGGAAGAGACTGGGGCAAGAGCCGGTCGCCGGAGCTTTTTTCCACACTGATTAGTACCTTCCCCCCGAAGTCCGACACCCGCACCATACGCATGAAGTAATTGACCATCTGAAAATGGACATTACAATGTACCGTAATAGAAACCGTAATACACTGTAGTTACCTAGGTATGTACATACGTACATACATACATACCTAGTACAAACACCACGACCGGACAGAGTTTCTTAATATGAACAATTGATTTGGCAAACTAGCATGTCCGAAGAACAAGCCTTCTCTCATTTTGATCGCTCTGAAATATCTGGGAAATCTCTACCTGAAAAATCAGTTACAGAGCACACGCGCTCTAATCCCGAATAACCCTCACCGAGCGCCATTAGCCCTGTTCCTTCCAAACCCCGTATCTCAGCCGTTTGTGAGTCTCAAGTTATGTTCGTGTCCCATTATCGGGAGAGGAATTACATATCCTCAGTCAATAAATCCCGTACCGTCATGTCGTGACCTCTAAGTCATAAGCGGATCTCCTCCAGGGGGCACCCAAATTTCGAATAAAATTAGGCGCAAAGCCAAAGCCATCTAGGTTCTTGAGAAGAAGAAGAAAAAAATAGGTCGAAAATAAGGCTCGGGTACCATTCCGTCTACACCAATGTTGATCGAGCAAACTCAACTTCGGTGGCTAAGATGGAGATGGTCGCCGCAGGCTTGAATTTAGAAATTCAAGGATCCCATCCGCTCTTCGACACCGCCCCAGTATACGATAGGCCTGGGTTCGAGTACGCTTAACTCAGGGCCGGAGCATCTCTTCTCCTCTTCCAGATCGGCAATTGATGGCTGCCTAAACAACACGGCGTTGATCGTGCTTACTGGTGACGAGGAGGTCGAGCTGCATGAATGGTAGGAACTCGTCGAGGTGGTCGAGGCCGAGGATGAGCGGCGGAATGATGTGCGCAGAACGCTAGGCGAAAATCGCGATCGGATGGTCTGGAATCGCGACTGCATTTTTGCTTGTGGCTGAATAATTCTGAATTGAAGCCGTCCTAGTTGAGCTCGAGTATTCTGATAGCTGATAGCTCTGGGGTTGAGAAAGCCTAGTTGATTAAAGAAGCTTGTGAAAAAAAGAGGCTCAGCCCGTAAATTTGAAGAAGGTAAGGTGCGAATGAATGGCTCGAAGCTGGTTTCGATTAAAAGATAGGACGGTCTATTCCGGCGAGGTTATGAATAGAACAGAAAACAAGCAGCTAATACTTGTGAGGCGACGAGGTCCTATTGAGGAGTGGTCGAAGAGACGGACACTGAGAGAAGAGTCTGGAGAGAAAAACCTCGTAGACGGTATGTGGCTCGGCCAGTTTTAAGTACTATGAGATCCCGATGACCCCTACACGATCTTCTAACCTTGAACGGAGGGCTGTGAAGATGGGGGTGGGACAGTGCACGATACGCTGCATAGTAGAGAGGCATGCAGGGAGTTGATAAACATATGATCCACTTCGTCATGGGGTTCGAACTTCGAAATTCGAACGAACAGCAAGCGATGTTACTTCGTTAAAGCACACAGATCCCCGGAGCTCCTGCTCTCTGCTCCAGGGGCTGAAGATCCGAGGCTCGTGTTTATGCGACAGGGACAGCGTTATGAAATCTTGAATGTAGGAAACGATAATAGTACGCACTACTGCACTACATATCCCATCTGGTCTGCCGGTCAATAGGAGAAAAAGAAAAGATAAGACATACATACTTACCTAGTAATCAGGTAGTACAGTACCTACTAGGTACCTAGGGATGTGAGAAATATGTATGTTCTCGCTCGTGGTCGATGGTAGTGAAACAACTCGCCACCAATCTGGTTCTGGGCTTGCTTCTCACGATGGCAGTTTTGCTGTCTCGTAGCCCTGCCGACAGCAATAGAATATCGCACCATCGCCGGTCTCGTTGTTTGAACTAGGGTTGCTAAGTATGGTAGCCGTGGAGTACGTGTTGCAGCCTTGGGGTTACAACTTACAACATTTACTCATTTACTATGTAAAACGGGAACACTTCTCTTCTCGGGTGTGTGATCGACGGCTAGGATTAGGGGTTGCCGTAAATGGCTTGGTCTATGATTCAGGACGTTTCATGACAGGCATGATATCGTCGATCCATCAGAGACATCATTCATCATCGCACACGCATACAGCCTACATACATGATATGCGTGCCACAGATAATTATGCCGAGAGCGTGGGCTGCGTGGGTTCTTACATATGTATGTATGTAGGGCATGATTCCGTAAATAGAAATATTCTGGAATCTCCGACGCGACTGCGCGATACCTAGGACCTACGTAGGTAGGTACCTAGTAATAGTTCGAAACAAAATAATATTAGGCGTGATAATTTGGTTACTTTTTTTCCCTTCAATTTCTTCTTCTCTCATAATTAAGTGAGGGGATACATATGCGGTAAGTATCGGCCTTGGGAGTATACCGTGTCAGAGTATGCTAGAAGAAGAGAACTGACAATAATGTTCGAATGTTGGGAAGTTGTTGAAATTGGCAGGATTTGATTCATGTTGTATTGGCTGTAGGTACCTACAGTACCTAGTACCGGTTGCATAACGTTTGAAGGAGCTCGGACCCGCACCTTCAGCCATTGTACCCCGAGTCATGGATATTGCATTGTGGCACGCCAATATTACTTAAGCTTTATCGCTCTTGGCATTTTAAGCAATCCTAGCGGGTTGTGGCTTGAATCTTCTATCTTGAATGCTTCGAGTACTAGGTACTGAGTACCTAGGAAGGTGGTAGGCAACATATTACTAGGTACCATTGAACTCCTTGGCACCGCCGCACTTAAACGAACGGTCCTAACTTAATTTTACGTTCTTATGTTATTATTCTTTTTGACTTCCCCCCTTCCCCTAGACTCAGAACTCTTGATAAATACATATAAAAGGTTAGCACCCGCGATGTGCTATTGGTATCTCTGTCTGTCTAATGCTTCGGAACATCGGCATCCAACTAATGCCCTCTCTAAAATTGATGTGAATACATGGTATAAAACAAAATTCGCTAATTCGTGGTATAGACGACAGTCCCGTCCGATGCAAACCGTTACATGCCAAAAAAACGCCTGTTAACCTCATCCAAGTCATGCTCCTCTTCGTGTAGAAACCCCTTTAGATGCATCCTGAGCCCACCCTGAATCTTTTGACATGTACCTCTGTAGGTTACTGGGGTACCATAATTGTCATCAAGCCCCTCCTTGATCTGTATTATTTCATGACGGGGCTGAATGTAGTCGTTGTAACAACCATCCGTGGCCTTACCGAGCTCCACTCCAGTCAGATCGGCCGGCCGATTTTGATTGTCGTATTGTTGCGCTTCGCCGAATGCTTTCAACCCAGACAGAATCGTCGAGCAATTCTCTGACCTGGGCAGGGCTTACCGAACTGCCGCGCCTGCTATTCTCGCCCGAATTTGGCCGGGAGTCTTGCAGCTCGAAGCTGAAGGCCGAAGCATGTGAGCGAGGTCCAGGCATGGACGGGCTTGCCCGCGGTAGGCTTAGGGGGTGCGTCTGGGACGCGTCATACGTCGATATGTCCGTGCCGGAAGCCCAGCTTCTGTGTTGAGGTCGTGCGGCATCAGACACAGCAAGGAAATCGGATGATGTAGTGCTACCCGGCGGTGCAGCCATAGTTGTCCGCTGCTGCGCTGGCCGTTTACGATCATCCTCATCATCCACGAAGATGTCGGGCACGTCAAGTTGAGGAATTGCTGTCATCCGTGCGGATCGCTTCTTCTCTATATGCCTCTTGAATTTCCGAGACCAATAACTATTCTTATATTAGCGAAAAGAAATGAATGTGCCCTTGAGAAGCAAGACTTACACAGTGTCGAAGAAACCAACAACAACCCTTCGACGAACTTCTTCCTCAACTCGTTGAAGACGCGCACGGCGCCGCAAGAATTCTTCAAGCCTAGAATCATGTTAACTAATACTTAATTGAAGCTGGCATGGTATCTGCTTACCTTAAACTCTTACTGTCGCTGATGATCTTGTAATGCGCCATAATCATGAGCACTGTCGTGAAAGAGATCCCTTGAACGGGGTCTGCGGAAACCATCACCTCCTCGTAGAAGATGTTGAATCGGCGGCGCCGCTCTTGTACTTTCCGGACGTCGATCTGGTCGAGCCTTTGGTTTAATCTCCGCACGTCCACCCCACCAAGATTACTTGCGGTAGCGATTGATGAATGCCTCATGGGTGCCTCGTCGTTTCGAATGTCGTCCAGAATTTGACGGACAGAGTCCTCCGAATTGTATATTCGCATTTCGAAGATGCCGGATAGCTCTCCTAATAGCCTTGGAAAGGCTTCTTTGCTGATGAAGCCAGAACCAGCAGGATCAACGCTGCGCCAAGCTTCTTTGAACCTCCGTATCTCGTCTCGGTCGATGTGTGCCATTCCACTCGAGCGTTGGTACACATAACTGAAACTTTCGTAGATGAGCGAGATGAAAAGATTGACGAAGATATACATGCTGATGAGGTTCCACGCGATAAACAGGCATCTAGCCCAATTAGTACTACCGCAGTCGCTGTTAAAGAAGTCATCATCATCGACGCAGAGCGGCGGTTCGATATTCGCGTAATCTTCCATGATTTGATTCCAACCTTCACCTACACTCATGCGGAAGAGGAGAATGAGGGCATTAGGTACCGTTCTAAAGTTGACGTTGACTGCTTCGCTTTCTCCAAACCGAGTTAAGCTGAATGTTTGTGTCAACGCTATCGCAAACACGAGGAAGAACACTAGCCAAGTGGCAAGTAAGTTGACGATTGTTGTAAGACTCGCTGCCGCTGTCTTGAAGAGCTGATCGAGGGCGTCATTTCTAGGAATGAGAAGGAGGACAATGCTGACGAGGAAGTACTTGTGAAGCTGAACGAATGTCTGATTTTCCAGCTTGACGAGTTGTAGGACGGAAGTCGCCAAGGCACCGAAGACGGACACCAAGGAGAAAACGTCCCAAGAACTCCGCCTGAATCGTTTCCAGCCAAGGCCGACAACACGAATGACAATATTCGCGATATAGATCAACGTGAATATTAAGAAGATGCCATCCCTCACAAGAGACCACGAGGTCGGCTCGGGATAATACTCAAGCATCAATAAAATTAGGTGTAAGACGAGCATGGCGGTAATCGTTGTGTACCATTTGCCCCGTTTTTCGATTGCTCGCTTATGGCACCATATTTTCCATTTGTTCTTGGAGTCGTTGTAAGAGCTTCTGGACGGAGAAATCTGCCGTAGAAGTTTGCGCAATTCAAGCCACGATCTCTGCTCCGCCGTCAAAAAAGCAACACCAGTCTGTTCGGTATAATTTCGCATGAAAACAGAGATGAATAGAGTCAACACGAATACTGTGCCGAGTAGGTTGAACACTACGAAGAACATAGCATTGCCTTGTGCCGCCATGGCTTGGGGTTGATTCCCGTGGCCGGTAATGGCTTGCACGGCGAATGATACATCAACCCACCCTTCTTGCGAGACGATCTGAAAGAGGATGAAGAGGGAGGAGGCGAAGTCATCGAATTTGAAGTATTGATTGTCCGCGACACGAGGCGCTAGTAATAGCCAGTCCGGGTTAGACGGTGTGCTATTAAATTCGCCGAAACAGTCGCTTAGAAAGTTCACATTATCGTCGTTGCATTGTACAAGCTGTCCTGAAAACAAGGTCACTGCATATATGGCAAATGGAATCAACAGAGACAACGAGACTAGCGCAGCCTATAATAATAAGTTAGTGTTTATCCAAGTACGTCGACGACCAGCAAGAAGTGAGCTTACACTGATGATCTTCCATCCGGCCACTATTATTAGGGAATGGAAAGTGTCTCTCGCACTGTTGCTGATGTTGAGTAGACGAAGAGCCCTCAGAGCTTTGAATGCGCCAATTATTCTAGAGACAGCCCCGTCGCTGGCAAGAAGGGTCAGGACATTGATCCACAGCGTGATGAGCACTACGCCATCGATAATACCCCAAGAACTTCTATAATAGGCATTAGGTGTAAAAAACCAGCCATCAGCAATGATCTTGATACCAGCCTCGACCGTAAAGAGTATTGCGAAGCCGAGGTCAACCCAGACAAACCAACTCTTGAATCGGTTTTCGTTTTGGTGCTCTTCAAGATATTCCTTCTGATACAACGGAGTCGTAATACAAGCTAGAATTACCATGGCGATGATGGCCCCATAGATGAATACCGTAAAGGTATACCAAGCAATCTTATTTGGTTCTACGCCGTCGAACCTTTCATTGCCTCTTCCCGGCCCGACAAGCCGCTGGCAAAGACGTCGAATGGGGTTTCTAGGAGTGAAGATGAAAAGCGAGTTATTATATGTGGGGTGGCGGGCAAGATATTCCCGTTGAGCTTTGCGACGTTCTGCAGTAGCAGACACGGCCTGGCGAGCCATTTGTCGAGGATCAAGAGCGTCGTTAGGGCCATTGAAACGTATATTGGAGTAGAACGGATTCGGATCGCGGCTGGTGAACAAGGCCCTGACTTTGGTCCACACGGACGACCAAAAGCCAGGCCGGACAGCTCCTTCTCGGGGCGAGGGGCTATTGGTAGATTCTTGATGTAAGGGGTCTAGCGTATCGTCAAGAAATTCTCGGACAACGGCATCCTTCAAC
The DNA here is from genome assembly GCF_022496945.1 of Annulohypoxylon maeteangense. Taxonomy (NCBI): domain Eukaryota; kingdom Fungi; phylum Ascomycota; class Sordariomycetes; order Xylariales; family Hypoxylaceae; genus Annulohypoxylon; species Annulohypoxylon maeteangense. Next base: position 120,626 of record NW_025953274.1, read on the forward strand.
AGCATCTCCATCGTTGCCGGCCCGTAGTCCAGCGGATCTCTCGTTTTAGACTTCCCAAAAGAGAAGATGTCTGAAAGAGTGATGTTGGTGTTCGAATTGCTACCCAACTCCTTGCGTTGCAAGAATGCCTTGACTTGCTCTAACCGTTTCTCATCTTCTGATACGTCGAAGTTTTCTTGGATGACAGCAATGAACATATTGACAAGAATGAAGAACGCGAGGATGAACCAGCCGATAAGGAACATCGCGCCATACCAGGACGTGTGGCGAATAGTGGTATACGACGTCACATCATAGAGTATGCTCGTCCAATTCTCACTCGACAGAATCTGATACATGCCGAGAAACGAGTTGAAAATGTTATAAAATGAAATCCTAACAAGCTCACCCCCATCATCGTACAAGGGGATTTCCCCTCGGAAAAGTTGGACCGCAAAAATAGCCATGATGAACGTGATTAAGAACACAAAGACGATAAGGTTTGCAATACCAGTAGCATTTCCGAGAACTAACACGATCAGCTTTCTCGTGATCGGTATGGCTAGGACCACACGATACGATCGTAGAATTTGGAATATCGTTAACCATGCGTATATCTGGCCGCTGTTAAAAATCGGCGGGAAAATTATCACTGTGTTTGCTACCGCTAGGAAAAGGTCGAATAAGTTCCGGGTACTCTTATGAAAGGACCTCCAGCTGGCAGTAAATCGGATGACGATCTCAATGTCTAGTAGTATCGTAACTACAACACTATTAACGGTAATGAACCTTGCTCGTACATCTGTCATCGTCGCACTTCGCCAAGCCTGAGCAAAAAGATCGTATGCGATTAGTAGGACCCAGAAAACCCAGGTTTTGTCGTATATTTTCTGGAGAGTTGAGATTCTCCGTAGTCGCTCGTCTTGTCCACCGGGAACTTGATAGTCCTCGTCCGCCGTGAAAGCGCTAGCCTTGCTTTCCTCCCGGATGACCTGGAAAGAGGAAGTGATAACGGCGATTAACAAATTTGTCAACCACAACATCATGATCATGATACCAGCGGCGAAGAAGAGAGCTGCCGGGAGAAATTCCGAATAGGTGGTGTAATACATGAGATCGGACCATGTGTTAGCGCTCATGATGACGAAGACTAGCTCTAACGAGTTGATGATATTGTCGAAATTAACAGTTTTGTTGAATGGGCTTGATTGTTCAAGGCAAATAGAATTTCTTGGACAAATGTAGCCCTTCGGTTTTGTCGACGGGCTCCAGAGATCCACCAGAGTGTCTGAGTCGGGAAACGTCATCTTAAGCCAGGGCCTCGCTGTGCCATTTTCGTCAAGATAACCGCCACAGAAGGCCATATCGTTCGTATACCCTGCAGAGAGATTGGTAGGCTGCGTGGGATCTAGCCAAACACATTGTCGGCTTAAACTTGCTTTGAAACTCTGTACGCCGATGATTGCAAACAAGAGCCAGAAGAACCCGATAAGAAAGGAAACCCGTACAAGTAACGGGGCCGCTTTCTTCAAACTTCGCAATATGATCGCTGTTCCATTCGTAAGGGCAAGTAATCGCACGATTCGAAGACAACTAAGCATTCGAAAGATGAACAGATGCTTATCCATCTCAATGCCAGTTATGCTCAGAACAAATGCGATCCAGAAGGATACGACTGCGATGAAATCTAGTCTGTTGAACCCGTGCCTCAAGAAGGCTCGCCGCGCTAATTGCATCCTTTGCTGCTCTTCGATCGTCTCCGGCATGCTGCCATGCATCATGGTGAAGGATCGGGCAAAGGTGGAAGGTCCGTAGGCTTGCTCCTTCGAAGCTTTCACCGATTTTTGACGCTGGGGTCTGAAGACGGCGTTATATTGATCAGATATTGCAGCTCGAATCCCCTTCTTCCTATCAATGGTGCTATATTCTGCAGCATTTAGTATGAAGCCAGATACAATAATCCTGGCGCCAGTCTCAAGCGTAAATATTATAAAAAGAATGAGCAGTGCCCAATTTATCCCCGAAGACGGATCCCAGAGGGCGGGTCGCTCGTTTCCAGGAATATAAACATTATTCGCAGCCTCCACGGCGAGTAAAATGGCTTGAAGTACAATTAACAAGAGCAGGAGCGGCTCCATATATGGATTGACCAGCACATCGCACAATTTCCTCCTGATAATATTATTAGGTCCGAATATACCAAGCGAACGGCCCTTCAAGGGATTGGGCATCGGTCCCCGTCGGGGAGACAAGGGGGATACCGGTACATTCCACTCGGTATCACCCTTTTTCTCGGTTTGCGAATTGTAAAGTTGAGAAGGATATGATGTGTCAATACCGAACTGAGCAGAAACGTGGCTTGGCGATGCTCGACCGGACATTCGTCCATCAGCACTTGGCGATCTTGACCTCTGCCGTCTCTGCTGCTGTTGTTCGAACGTTTCCCCTTCGCCACTAATATTAACGACTCGCTGGGACATGGCCCTAACAATTGACCCAGCTCTGTATAGAGCATCACCAGCTGTTCCTGGAATCCGCGAAGACCGGTTATCGCTTGGCGTAAGAGAATTGCCATAACTTCGATGTTTGCCTAGATCGTTCCCGGTTTCCAAATCAAATCCTAGCATCTGCGCGGATCGTTCACGCGGGCGAGAGTTATCCAAGTCCGACACGGTCTGAAAACTATCTCTCGGTTGTGATTCGCCTTGTGGGGTGGCTAGGGCGCCGGAAATAGGCTGCGCAGCAGACGTCAACGGCGAGCTATCCGACTCGAAGTAATCAACATGAACGGTCTCGTCGTAATACGGCGTCTCCGGGGCGGCATATGGATTCGGAGTCGTTGATGAGGATGCGGCTCGAGGCATCGCGGGGGGTGGGGGAGTAATGCCCGGAGGAAGAGCAAACTGCAAAGCGGCAGCATCTATAGGCGAAGAAGGACTCAATTCTGGCTCATCGTGGTGATTATGAGGTTGATAACCTTCCCAGTACATAGAGAGCCCTAGGGGATTGCTATTCGCAGGTGAGCCTCTCGGGTCACCAGCTTGCGACTGGGATGATTGAGCATCGTTATTTCGATGCTGTTGCCTCGCGAGATCTTGTAAAGGAATTGATTGGGAAGAAGGCGCGGTAGGGCTCTGCTGCGACTGCCTCGGCGAGGCGGCAGACCTTGTCATTGTGAAATCGGTGTCATCCAGATGACAATTTATTAATTAGATGTACGAATGTATACGAATAGGATAAGATAGAAGTAATTGCCTAGCGCAATACGCAGGCAAGCGCACTGGCGAGATAGTTACTACGGCGATATCAAATGGCATCACATAGGGTTAAAGGTAGGTTAAGAATACGGATAGGTAGTTCGTTTCGAATGTTGTATCGTAGTCGAGAAACCCGGTGAGCCTGGGGGTAGCCAAGATTTGTTAATGAGGTATGAAGTCAGATTCAAACGAGAGACAAGGAAAGGCAAGTATGAAACACATTAATCGGGACGCGTGGGTCGTCGCAAGGTGGCAGATTGGGAAGGAAAAAAAAAGACAGGCAATTGATAGACGGTAAATGATCCCACTCTTAAACTTTGCCTACCCGTTCACACGTTCAACTTCGTCGTGGTGATAATTGTTATTGTTGTTACAGGAGAAGAAAAGAAAAAAAAAACCGAGAGACGGTTATATGATAATGGGAAGGTCCCAACCCGCCAATTTCGAATTTGACTTCGCCGCTGACTTCCACCAACAATGCATTAGAACTCTCTCTCCAGCTTTTCAAGGGTTGAAGAAGGCTCAGCCTCAGGTCTTTTCAAAGCCATTGGCTTAAGGAAACTGGTGGGTGGGGCTAGAAAGGAGGAATCAACCAACCAACTGAAGATCTCTATCCACGCTAAGCCTTATGTAGTTGTAACTTTTGCTAATATGATAAGCTATTAGCCTATCTAGTTTACACGTGTTAGGCTTTCTAACTTTAACAATAAATACCTACCTTCCGAAGTTCTATTAACAGGTACGACACTGAAATACGAGATTTGAGGTCATGAAAGGGGACCTTGGAAGCCACAGTAGAAGCTGGATGAAATAACATATAACCCTTCTTCAATGATGACGTTTGGAATTCGTACTAGCTATCAATGATTACACACAATAGTATGATGTTAAAGATATATGCCTTGATACGTTTGTTCTACGTCTAGATACGCATTCAGCAGATGGAACAACTGACAAATCTTTAGGATGAGATGTTTTATCTTAAGTTACCTGCTTTCATTGGCAAATCTCACCAGCTTCATGAATGTGTACCTACCAAACTAGGGTCTGGAGTAAGTAGGTTGCTGTGTATCTCAGAGAAACTCGTAATAGGTATATGTCGCTCTACGTATTATGAGAAACTATAAATTCTCTGATAAAACCAATTGATACAGACATGAATAGAGGTATAATCTATCAAGGATCATCCTTGAAGTACATTAGTACCTGGGTATGTGGGCAAATAGATACATATCTAGGTACATGTGTATAGCTTATCACGTGCCTTGTACTAGTAATAGTATTACCTACCTACATGTACAGTATACCTCTCTAGTTTACACACATGTAGAAATGCACTGGGCATGTAGGTAATTATCTATGTATGTCTACTAGGTCAGTATTATGTCCCCTCTTTTCAAGTGGGCTGCAGCGCGTAAGCGCGTTAGAAATTATTTAAAGTGGGATCCACATGCCATTTGACGGAGAAGTTGCGTCGCGTAAAAAAAGTCCAAACGTCAGTACCAAACGCCCAAATCGCGCCTAGAAATTTATTCTCCAAAAATCAATACCAATACGCCATATTTTGACAACTGCACTCGACCTCACGCACTCACATCGCTTGATAAACTGCCGAATGTTTGACGGTGCGCCTTTTTCAATCGTCGACGGCAGCTAATAGGCTATCGTATATTCGACATCGCCAAACCAACCCAATACATCTTTTGGGTATTGGCCGTAATCAAATCCCAGTTCCCTTTTCCCTAAACTCATCGCCATGAAATATCTCATCAAGCTTGAGTCTACGTTTAATTCACCTTAACATTCAACCTTCAACCTTTAACAAACCTAACCTTATTTATTGACACATTGACCCGCCTTTACCGCTTACAGACTGTCAACTACCAACTTTTCCGATCATTCTACCTTAATCTCAATTAATCGCCAGCTTCATCGAATTCTTTCGGATCCCTTTCGCATCTTCCATCTACACGATCGCCCGGTCGCAAACAACAGTACGCTTGCCATTATGGTCTCATCAAGAAAGCGCGCCTTGCGCGATGTCGAACCCGATGCCGACACGCAAGAGATCCCTCGAGAGTTAACCTTGCTTCAGCGCATCAGGAACACTTGGCAATTTGCCAATCTGTTTCAGTGGATCTACCTATTCGGCAAGGTAGTCAAGATCGACGATAGTATTGATATAGATGTATGTGGTCCTTTCCCGATGCCAACCGTACATTAGTATATACCTTGTTATTATTCCAAGAACTCGGGTAATATTTCAATAAGACTGACTCCGTGCTACATTAGGACCTCGAAACCGAATGTCTGAAGCCTCGTTCTTCCGTTTTAGTCAATATTGGTCTTGCCCTACTCAAATTCGTATCGTCACATCGTGGCTTGACGTATGTTCCATCCCAAGCGTGCCACTTTCAATAATCATATCGTTGACATTTCTGTAGGCCGGACCTCTTTGACGAGTACACACGCCGACAATATGTTGCAAAGGCACCCGATCGAAACCCATTCGGCACTGCCGAGACACCTGCCAAGTTTGATGACTTCGACGCCTTCACAAAGGTTCGTGAGCGATGTTAACAATGCCATAATTCCGATAGTGTACTAAATATTCCTGTCACAGCTCAAAGTTTTACAGCAGCTAACCCAATGGGTTATGTTGCATCCCGAACGCATCCGAGAAAAGATGGATGAGCAGAAACCAAGTGACCAAACCGAATGGGTGCGAATGATCACTATTGCGCTTATTGGTGAAGAAAACTGACAGAGCCACAGAGAATCGAACCGTCTGGCTGGGACAGTGATGATCGTACCTACTATATCCTAGATGATAACCGGATATACCGTATGACAGAGACCCCTCCCGCACCCTCGCCCTGGAAGCCAAAGAAGAATACCAAGAAAGCCAAAGCCGCGGCGAGGGCCGCCAAAAGGCGTCGCGTGTCAAGGTCTACTGCACAAAACGGCGAGGATGCTGACGATGGCACTGCCTCGGACGCCGACCAACCTACCGAGTTAGAAGACGATGGTCTTGGGAATGCAAAGTGGGAGTGCATTGCGACGAACCTTTCCGAGGTACAAAATTTCCTCGACACCATTCGAAAAACTCGAGATGAGAATGAGAAGGTCTTGAGGACTACCGTTGAAAATCATCTGCTTCCTATTCTAGAAAAGCAGGAGGAGTCACGAAAGAGAAAGGCTCTACAGAGAGAGAAAGAGCTTCTCAGTCTAGAAAAGATGGCGCATGCTAAACGATCTAGTCGTCTTGCCAACAAGGCTGAGCAACAGCGATTAGATCAACTAGCTAAGGAAGACGAGCAGAAACGCCGCGCAGAGGAGGCTACGGCTCGTAAGGAAGAACAGAAACGAATCAAGATGGAGAAGGAACGTGACAACCGTATGATGTCGCGCACGCAACGACTCAAGGAACGAGACATCCGCCGGCGACAGCACGAAGACGAATTAGCTCAACTATCTGAGGATAGCAAGAATTTAAGCACAGGGGCTGGTCGATTATCCGAAAGGCGGCTAAAGGCGGAAATCGAGAAGAATAGGCAAGCCCTACAGGATCTCGAAGAGGAAGATGATTGGATCTTCGATTGTATCTGCGGCGTCTACGGTCAGGTTGATGATGGCACTCACAGCGTCGCGTGTGAGACATGTAATATCTGGCAACACAGCAAATGTGTAGGGATCAGCGAGGAAGAAGCAGACCGCGATGATTTCCATTTTATTTGCAAGAGCTGCCGGCAAAAGAGTTCTCTACGTGCGACAACACCGAAGTCCCCGGTCATCAAATTAAAGGTCAATCAGACCAATGCTCCGTCGTATCCTATGAAGTCAGATAACTCGCCTGTCCCTGAACAGGCTCGACTTGCTCAACGTTCCGGTATCGTGGTTGAGATACCCACAAAGCCTGGCGATGGCACTCAACTGTCTCGCCCGGTCAACGGCGCCGACGACTCGCAACTTGAACCGACCACTCAGCCAGTAATCCCCATAAAGCAAGGGGGCCAACCAAGCGCCCCTTTGCCATCATCACCGTTCGCCAACGGCGACGGGCTTAATCCATTCTCCTCTCCGCACCCGAATCTATCACCTCCCGAACAGTCGCCCAATAAAGCCAGGGCCTATTCAACCATGTTCAACCCGTCATCCTCGCCAATCCCAAGAAGTCGTTCAGGGGACAAAGCGCCGCAGAAGGGATTGTTCCATGTCTCGCCGAAGGTCAATGGCTCTATACAACCGACACCATCAAGTAGTCTCCCGCCTCATGCAGATGCATACGTACCTCCAGTCGCAGCTAGGTCCGACTCACCCTTGAAGCAACCTTTTGACGCCGCTACTCATAATTTGGCGGTCCTTTCCCCTCCGACGGTGTCATTCCCTGCTGTAGCGCGGCCTCCAAGTAGTGATGCCAGTACCCAGCATGCGACACTTACCACTCCGCAACTCAAAAAGCAAGGAGTAAGGCTTGATATAACACCTAGTCTCCCGCCGACCCAGAATGGGCTCTCACCCCTGAAACGCTCATCGCCGCCCAACCGGCGCTCCGGTGGTGGCCCATCTTCAACACCAGCACCTGCAATTCTGCCACCAGCGACAGCATTATCACCGTCACCCGCCCAGCAAATTTTAACACCGCCAGTCAAGTCTGCTGATCCCGGGCGGTCAGCATCACATAACTCCGGCGGCGTCAGTGGGGGCGGATGATCCGACATGTCTCAACCAGAATGCTTGAATAAGCAGCCGACTGGATATATCCGAGTCGTCGAGTGATGAAAGCTTCTGTAGCCTCAATGAGGCAAATTGCGGTTTTCGGACCAACTCTCGCATTGCGACTTGGATTGTCATCAGTGCGATGAGATCACAAATTCCGAACCCATCATTCACCAGCAATTACCTTTCGACATGTCATCACAGGACGGGCATGTTTTCGTGCTCTAGTAGCATAGATTTCCGCCTCAAGGGGGACTAGGCAAAACAGCCTTGTAGGTGGCACTTTTATTAGGCCTTTGGAAGCATAGAGGCGTGGAAGCATAAGAGGCTGCAATACTAGACAGTTGCATGATGCACCTTATGGCGTACAAGATAGGGCGAACTTCGATATGTAGATTAACGGAGACGTATAAGACGTGCTTTTATATGTGCTGATGACGAAAAATCGAGCCGGCCCAGTAATTATTCTGTGCTTTACTTATTTACAACGAGAGGGGATCGGAAATCAGCGTGACAGTGTCGAATGTGTATTAGGCCTTTCCACAATGGATTTAGAGGCTTTAAAGCCCTGTAGCTCACAACCCAGCCTGTTTTAATACGCTCTTATGTAAGCTAGTAAGGTACCTTTCAGGTACATAGGTACATAGCGTACCTCTTGCAAATCTTAGGTACTAGGTATTACCTACCTAGTAGTAGCCTAGTAGTAGACTGGAAGGCACCTACACCTACCTAATACTACATAGCCTGGAGGTAGGCACGTATGTAGGTATTGATGTACATACCTACTAGGTACCTATGTAATAACTTGGAATTATTGTATCTGCGTCTAGGTAGTCTCCTACTCATTCATGTATTTGCATTTTAATATTATTCCTCCATTTACCCCTACAACCATTGATCGCTAAGACTAGAATGATATATCATTTCTACATACATATGTATCTCAGCTCAATATGGGTCTTAAATATCTTTCACTCACCACGTTTTAATATCCCGGTCAAAGCTGGCTTAGGCACACCGACTCCACGTTTTCTCGTCGGCAGGCGGCAGGCAACCTACATAGACGCACAGGAGTTCGCAGCTACATAGTACGGTGGGTATGGACATATGTACGTACTCATGGTCAGGGTCTGCTTACATATTCCAGAACCGGGGATAGGCTAACTAGTCTGAGTTCCATTCAACCTGTTTTTACCCAGCCTGTGGGCAACCCCAGACTCATAGAAGCTACTATTGGGCAAGCAGTGGTTCCGACAAAGTTGAGCTGTCACACAAATCCCGACTGTTCGCACGAACCGTTGGCCAGAGCGCTGAGACAGGACGCATACAGATTGGTGCTGGTGGGGACGGACGCCCTGAGCAGCATACATAGTACAAGCAGATTAAACTGTGCGCAGATGTATTGCTTATGTTGCTACATTTTACCGTAAGCTGGAGAAGCGATTGAATAGCATAGCACGAAGCTATCACATCGTATTGATATGCTACTCTTAATGCTAGGCTGAGCATCCCGAAGATCAAAGTCGCGGAAATCCAACGCCGGAGTTATTTCTAGCTGTTTCATTGTTACAGCTCTACGCATTTCCGGGTTGGGGGCAAGCAAGACAGTGCATAGCAAGGGAGATAAAAAAAAAGATACCCAAGAAGAGGTTCCAACGTGATGACCTCAAAGGGGGCCCTCGAGGCTAAAGGGACGAAAGAAAAGACGAGGACACAAACCAGTCTTTCAAGGAATACCTAGTATATATGTACTGGAGTATACGGGATACCGCTCATCAGCATTCCTGTCCTCCTGTCACTAACCAACAACTTCCCAATTGTCGAGAGGTTGAAGTTTTGCTGCATGAACCTCTAAACTACATTCGAGATTTTATATTCTCTTATAAAGCCCTAGCTAGCTTGATTACTGCACATATCGATGTACGTCAACTTTTAATAATTGGGCTTTCCCCCTTTTGGCCCTTACAGAGCTGATGTTCAAACAGCCAACGAAGCTACTGCAACCATCCGCCATCGATGCAGGGATGTGGCTGCAAACAGGTGTCCAGGGATGGTTAACTAATCATCCCTATTCATCGCCAGAGAAGCAGCACGGCCGGGCAGCGAGCGCTTTAGTTGACACTTATATTATCGATGGACAGGACTGATCAGTGGTCATTGCATTTCTTTCCCTGGGGACGGGGCAATTGCCGAGATTAGTCTACCCCCGAGCAAGAAGGTGTCAATCTAGAGACATGATAATAAACGCAACATGTAGAGGAAATCTGGGGGATCCTCTACTGGCATATCTACCGCTCCTCTTCAAATCGGCATAGGGGCTGGCCGCACATCATCTTAACCATCACGATGGACCGAGCGTAAGCCTCGGTCTAATCCCAAAATGAAGCAAGGCAAATATGGAAAGAAAGAAATGCAGCTAGGTGTCTGCATTTGGACGATCTCTTCAGCCAAGTTTCAAAGGAATGCCAGAGGCATGTGATCAATACACGCCACTGAAGAATTCAGGTGCGGGTGACTCGTTTCCGGGACTACTCAGGAACCAGCATTCCAGTTCATCCCACCGACCAACAGCAGTCACAGGCGATCCCCTAAGACGAGCTTTTGGATTACCGCATCAAATCGGTTCCGAGGGAAAGCTCCTAGTGGGTAATCTGAAGAAGAATTCCCGTCCCAGCTGAAATGGGAGATGTGGCCAAAGTTAGATCGGACAGGGGCCAAGTCTACCCAACTCCCCGATCCCTTCTACGGTATCTCTCATGCAATCTCGCATACAATCTGCTGAGATGTGCAGTCTCCGGCATAATGTGGGTATAACGTGCGATTTTTCTACATATGTCTTGCCTTAGCGGGCAATAGTTGAATGGAAGTCCATTACCCGCCTACTCTAGCAAGTAAAAAAGTATGTGACAGTGAAGGCGAGTCGTACTAATGTCGCCGCTCAGAGGGGATAGCAATAACAGCATCAACAGTATACTCTCAGCCTCTAGCCGGGTCGGAATTCTCGGCGCCCTAGTAGAAAATCATAGGTAACCTCTGAATACTCTCTCTCTCTCTCTCTCTCTCTCTCTCTCTCTCTATCGCTCGCCCCGAACACGGCTACATATAGTTCCGTAAGTGATCTAGAGCAGCTTTCTAGGTTAGTACGCCTTTTCGAGTACTTCGCGTTCCTCTGCTTTGCTTTCCGAAAGCGGTAATGTGCAACCCAGCGGCCACATTCTGCATCCTAAAGCGAAATGGCCGAATTTTGGGAAGAAAGCCACCATACAAATAACCGTAGCCCCAAGGATAGTTCTTTCTGAAAGGGATTTTTTTGGTAATTTTTCTTTATGTTGCTCCTGTCGCTGGTAATATCACAGCCTTTTGCTGCTCTCGTTGGATCGACAAAGAATACATCGGGCTGTGGCTGCTCGCACTCTACCTATTCCCTTTCTCCCACATACTAGGTATTCCCTATCCATCTTATACGATTTGTTAGGAACAGTGATGGATACCTACACAGCTCATCGAAGACAAATAATAACCTAATACCTATAACGATCACTCCATCGGTATATTTGCCCGGGGAAGAGGAAGCAATTTGAAAGACCGATCATATCAAAATTCAGCCCTGCGGCCAACATTGCCTCTTGCTGCTTCCATGGCACATGGGTAGCTGAAGGTCCTTTAACAAGGAAATTAGAACAAAGAAAGAGAAAGAACGCTCGTGCGGGCTGTAGGACAGGGAAGACTGCATCAGCCAGCACTTCGTTGTGCCTACGACCCATACCCACCTAGAAAGGGGGCGTGAGTTCATCAATCACTCACATATTTCACCCCTCGGAATAGTGCCTGACACACCTATCTATCCCGATATCCTAGTCCGGCTTCTTCTATCACTTCTCTGAGTCTAATCACTAGACAAAGTGAAGAAACACCCGCATAACGCATCTATACTACATATGCGCCCGCATACGCAGAAGGAGTAAGAGAATTTACATTCCGCAAAACGTTGCTAGGATAAGAGCAAAGTGCGCGATTCACATTCTATCAAGCAGATCTTTTGAGATAGGTTCGTGTTCCTATCCTTTAATACTTCCTCTCTCCTTTTCTCCCTTGCTCACATGACCAAATGCTGCTGCACGCCCCCCCATCCCGTGCAGCGTCACGGGCAGAGACAAACCCAGTTTCTGATAGATCCATGCTTGTGGCTGCGGGCTACGCTGGCACTGAGCCAGCCAGTCCATTTTGTCTGGTCAAGCATACCGCTCCCCCAGCCAGAGAAAGATCTAGAGCTACTTGCAAGCCGGTTACAGGGAGGGCAGGCAGTGAAGCAGGCGGCTGAAATTGAAGACTCACTTACCCACTCGCAGGCAGAGACTCTTCAGATGAAAACTTTAGCACTTTTGCACTTCGCGAACCCTTCCTCCCAAAAAAGATAAAGTGGCGGCCGCAACCAGTCGCTGGATATTTCTTCGAAAGTTTTCTAGAATCCCTGAATCCTCAAAATACTAGTCTTTGTTTTAAATCGTATTTTGCCTCCGTACCCTCAGTGTTTCGCTCTCGATCTTACGGATACCATTTTAACCTAATCGTGGTTGCGTCACGCGCAAAGTGTCCCGGGTTAGGAGCACTAGCTAGTATCTAGAAAGCTGGAAATCGATTATCAGAGACACGTTCGGATATACAAGTTAAGAGACGGACTTTTAGCCTGCATAGTGTCAAGGCACCGGATTTCACATTTGGCACAGAGAAACAGATATACAGATACACTGTGTGTCCGATTTTTCACGCACCAACTCTTCGCCATACTATTATTACTAGCTTACTAGCTATTAACACATATTCGAACCAAATCAATACGCTGCTATCGTATTATTCGAACTAGGAATATTTAAAGCCTCGGTGGAGAATTCATACTTGGAGAGATACTGCTTGCAAGGGAGCGCAGCGGATCTCTATCTATTAACAGGAAGGAAGAGTAGTGACGCTCTAGCTGTGAAGGAATATATTCTTTTTTCTAATCTGTTCCTTCATCGAAAAAGATAGGGGACACGCGACCTCCTTAAAGATACTACTTCTAGTACCTATTAAGATCATCTTCTCCCCCCATTACTCTCTACCGCCATCGCCATCGACTTCTTTCCAATCTGTGCCACCCCCAATACACTTACCACCCCTCGCTTCATCTCGAGCGTAAATCTCGAACCCCCTCCTCCCCTTAGCCATCGTGTGGCATTTAACTAAGAAAGAATCGATGAAATGGAGAAGACCAATCCACCATCCCCAGCGCCGTCTAACAGCAACACACATCCCTCTGCTACCGCCGACGAGGTTCTCCGGAACCAATTCCAGCAGCTCATCCAACATAATGCATCAACGGCACCTGTCGACGTGGACGGCCATATAGGCTCAAATCCACATTCGCGGTACTCTAGCCCAGCACCGCAACAGCAGCAGATGACCATGCCAATGTATGACCACGGTTCCCCTTACTCGAGCGCCCCTCCGGCCTCTGCGTATAGTAGCGGTTACCAGCAACAGAGTTACCAGATGGAGCCAAGCCCGTATCCGCAATTACCTGATACAGGCTCATCAATGGTATGTTTATTCTTAGGATAAAGAATGTGCTTGAATTGAATGAACGAACAATAAACGTGTTTTCTTTATCCCTGCCCCTTTCTCCCGAGAGGCTAAAATTTTAGCTGACTCTTTCGTTATATAAGACTCCTCACAATGCCTACAGCACTCCTGCAACATCACCGCCAACACCAATGCAATCAGACGGCATGATGACTCGAAGTGGAAGAGCTATTAGCCGTGTGCACGGCAGCACGCCAGTACTTGGTCCGCGACCATCGCGGGTCGTAAAGCGATCACCAAAGCCAGAATCTGAAGCGAGTGTAAAATCAGGCGCGGGCGCCAAGGCGAAGAAGAAGAGAAGGGGCAAGGGAGTAGGGGGTGAGCCGGCCGTGGTGCTGGAGGCGCCACTGAGTGTGTTAGTTAAAGACATTAGCACGGTGCAGGACACCAACATCGAGGAGTATGTGAACCGACTACCAGAGGTGCGGCAGGCCGAGGTTCGAGACTCGAAAGAAGGCAAGATAAAGCGGCCGATGAATGCTTTCATGTTGTACCGGAAAGCCTACCAGAACCGCACCAAGGAGTGGAAAAAGCACGACAATCACCAGGTCATCTCTCAAGTTTGCGGCACAAGCTGGAATATGGAATCACAGGAGCTGCGCGACCAGTATGACAGCTGGGCCAAGATCGAGCGTGCCAACCATAAGCTTGCCTTCCCCGACTACAAATTTGCGCCGGCCAAGGCGAAGAACAAGAAGAATATCGTCGCTCCAAGCAGGGGTGCCACTGGTGACTCGGAAGACGACGGCTCCGATCTAGAGGGCTATGAGTGGGATATCAGCGCGCCGCCGTCGCGGAATGCGTCAAGGGCCGCGAGGCCCATGTACGACCCGGACGCAGATTACCGGCCACCAGGAATGCGAACAGCGTACCCGACGTATCATCAATCGCCGGTGGCACATCACAGAGGGCTCCCGTATCCGGCTCACCAATCTTCATTCCAGTACTCGAACCCGGGCAAGCCCCGGCCATCCGACTATGGAGCCGGGCTAGGCCAGAACCAATACTACCAGCAGACGAGCGAGTTTAGGCCAAGCTATTCACATCCCATGGCGGCATACGGCGGCGGCGCGTTGCAAGGCCAAATGCATTCGTTCGTCGAGAACGTGTTCATGAACAAGGCGAATTCGCCTGCGGGATCTTTCCACAACCCGTCACCGGTCGACCAGTACGGCGAACTGATGGGTTCTGCGTACCCGCCGCCACCGCAGCACCAGGTCGCCATGCCACATCAGCGCGGACTTTCGCGCGTGAACGAGCACCAGATAGACCCTTCACTCATGGGGCACCAGGGTGGGGCGCACCAGTACGATGCCCTAGGAATCCTAGGACTAGGAGATCATAACGATGGCGGAGTGCACTACTCTCTCGACCAGGGGTCGCTGAGCGGACATGCCGCTTCGACGACTTCCGTCATGGACGATGGCGTCAACCATCATAGCCAGCAGCAGTTCGAGCAGGCGTTCCACCAATCGTCGAATGTCGACGCCGGCGCCGAGACCCCATGGCACGACGAGCCATCCATGCACCTGGCATCGCTACACGATGTGCCGTCAAAGATGGACAGCGGCGAGTGGGAGACGACGCTAGAGGGGACGGATTTCGATATCGATGGGATTTTAGGCACGACCGATAGTCCAGGGGGGTAGGGGACGACGAAGGAGTAATGAAGAGAAGAGAAGAGAAGAGAAGGGGGGAAGGCATGTTAATTTTACGAAAATGGACGGCAATGTAAAGGTCATACATACCTTTTTTTGTAATTAAATTCGATGATTTTGTTGTTTTTTTTTGCTATTTCTTTCGCAGCTCTCTTCTGTTGCCCCTTTTGTACCTGGGTTGTTGCAACCCCCCCTTGATTTGTTTGAGTACGTGCGTCGGTTTTGGTTGGGGAGTTTTTTTTTCTTATGTCTAAAGGGCTCAGCATCATCCATGGACATAGATTTGGTTGAGCTGGAACGGGCTGGCGGCTGAAAGTGATGATGATACCCCTTTTCTTTCTTCCCTCATCCCATTCGTTTATTGATAGATGGATTGGAAAAGGGGATTCTAAATCAGGGCAAACCAAGTGTCAGAGTTTTTGTATTGTGTGTAGGCAATTTGGGATAAGGGGAATGGACACTACTTGGAGTTGACTGGTTATTTGTATCTGAGTTGGGCTGAGTTGGAACTTGGAGAAGTTCTGTTTCAACTGCAAAGAAAGGGCGCAGAAGCGCGTAAATAAGAAGGGAGAAATTGATTGTGTAGTTACCCTTGTTCGACATTTGAGTAATTGAGAACTTACATGGCTCTGAATGACTTCACCCTCTGCTCCCCTTTTTGTCATTGTGTGTTGCCCAAGTCATATCATATAAATAAGAAAAACCCCGCTCGAGCGACCTTCCCGCCCAAGGACAAAGAAATGGTCACCTAACACGAGCTTTATGCCACCCAGCCTCAAAGGGAGAATCTAGAAAAACCTTGCTCGCCGGGAAGTTTAAGGAGTCAGACTAGTATCTGTCGAAACATAGAGAATGTTGAGATGATATATCCATACCTATCATTAAGGGGGGACGCGAATAAAGAACGACAGACACGGTAAGGATAGGTCTTATTTCTCTAATCTTACAGCTCATCTCTGATTCTTCCGCCACCTTCATTACCATCATCCTGCTGGTTACTAGCGTCCTCTTCCATCATCCTTTTCTTTGGGTTGGGGGGCTCGTCATCTTTACGCTCTCTTAGCGTTTCTTCCTGCTGACCTTCTTGAGTTTCCTTTCCGGTATCGTTTTCCTTAGGATACTCCTCCACCGAATCTGCCTCATTGATAACTTCGTTGACCTCTTCCATGGTAGATTCCGATAGTTCTCGTGGAGTCTGTGATGGTTGGGCGACGTGGACTGTTGGAACCCCTTCATTATTCATTTGGGCTAGTTGTGACATAGACTGCATCATAGCCGGATCCAAGTTGGACCCGACTCCTTGTGAAGTATGCCGTGAAACCGTATTTGTCACGCCAACCGCACTCCGGAAGACAAGCTTGAGAGGAAGCCAGATCAGCCACCAGGTGGGACCCCAAAGGAGGCGTCTGAATATTAGCCAACCGATGGTGACTATGAGGAGATAGAAAGCCGACTGTAGATACCAAGTATCGGTTTTCTGGCTCTTCAATAGCGTACCGAGAAGGGCGCGAGAGTTCGATAACATGGTGTCGAGACTCGAATAGTTCTCGGATAGTTGTGATAGAGAGGTAGTCGATTCCTTGAGCGTATTGTGGGCAAAGTCGCTCTTGGATAACTCGGCAGCCATTAGGTCATGTGCCCTCCTCATCGACTCGGTCACGTCGTTACTAGCGCTTATCATCTGGTCCTCCTTGCTCATCTCGGAGCGCTTTGGCGGTTTTCGTCGGCTCGGTATGGATATCGCAGCCTCTGCAGCTGCGGGAGAGGAGGCACCGGATCGTTGGTTCAAGAAGGAGGCATAGAGAAGTTCTCGCTCGCGTCGCTGAGCAAGCTGTAGGTTGCGCTTTGCCGACATCTGGGCTCTCCTAAAGGCGATTCGACAACTGCAAAAACGTCAGATATTGCTGCAATACGGAACCTATACAAATCTCGTTACTTCTGCAACTCTTGCCCAAGACGGCTCGCACCGTCTTTTAACCGATCCTTGTCATGCTGTAAATTGCTACTAGGCTTGCCTGGTCGAATGTCTATTATCTCTTCTTGTAACAACTCAAGCTCCTCCTCCTGTTCGCGTAGTATCTGGTTGATTTCGGAGCTAAGCTCTGAGCAGACGTTGTCGTCATCGCCCACGCCAACAGGCACGGATCCAGGTTGGAAATTGAAGTTGGTTAATCGATCGATTAGCTCCTTAAGCTGGTTTGTCGCATCTTGCAAGACGGTAAGACGGTCTTGCAAATCGGTAAATCGCTTCTCCAGGGTATTGGGTGACATATTAGCCAAAATATAAAGCCGAGGGTCCTTGGCTCGACATGCTGCTGTCGCGTCGAGGGTAGAGGTAGAGGTAGAGGGGAATGATGAGTTTTGTGAGACAAAGCTGCAGGTACGGAATTCGTAGGGAACTTGTTTTAGCAGTGACGTTGCCAGTTCTAGTCTGCAGGTGCAGGGGCAGTATTCCTACCTAGAGGTACCTAGGCTGCTACTGTAGGTAAGCTTTTCAAGGGTTATGTGGCTAGTGTAGCGTACGCGCAGCCACAATCATTAGGTACAGGTAGGTACTAGCCACATCTCGGATTTACGCCTCTAGAAAATCTTCCACATAAAGCTCTCCTATTGAACATTCGGTGATATGATATTATAAGGCACGCGCCGACCCAAGATACGAGGGCAAACGGTTCATATTCACGATTTCGAAAGCACTTACATATATCGTCGACATACAATGATTACGCGGTTTATCACCGAGGTGAACACCAAGTTCAATCCCTTCTCTATGCGCTCAAGAGCTACACGATTATTCCTAAGCTCGCTCCCTCCCACTGCACGACAAGCTGGCATGCAAATAAATACAACTCTCCTACCGCGAGCGTCCACGTCGCCACCTGTCCTCCTTGTAAAATTCAGTGCGTCTAGTCCGAAATATATATAGACATATATATTATCATATGCTCCGTGTTTCCTCGTACTAACCATATTTCGAAGAGGATGGGAAAGAAATGAATTTGGATGGCGAGAAACTAGGTATAAAAGGCATTGTCGAAGAGGTGGACAGACATTCTCGAGCTTTGCAGAAGCAGGCGGATCTAACAGACGGTTAATCTTACGATTCATCCGTATGACCGATCTGTTACTTTTAGATACCTACCTACCTAGGTACCTAGTATCTCCCTAGTCCGTAGGTATTTAAGTTATCTACTACATTAAGCATCAAGCATCAGGCGGCGTTTTGCTTCGGATGCTGGCGCATAGTACACTCTCCAACTGTCTATTTAAGGCACAAGATAACCACACCGGAGTCACGGGTCACGAGCCACGAGAAAAGTACTCTCTATATGAAGTCATGTATTCGAACTAAGCCAACGCGTGTGGGGCGTCATGCAGAATATGCTATCAAACAGAGCTCTCATACTGTGTTCAAGCTCATATATCTGCCTAACTTTTCTCTACCAGGCCCAGTAATATTTAGCCTATGCGGCAGCACCGCTGATGAAGAACCACTTGTCAATCGAGCTATCGATCTTCTCGGCGGGCACCTCTTCGTTAGGTGGCAGGGGTGGCAACTGTTCGGAGCCGACACGGCTTGGAGAGTGGTTGACGCTTAGGTTGGTCGTAGAGATACCGCCGGGCTGAGTCTTGCCGGTGATCAGTCTCTCCCAAGCCTCGCTACACTCACGGATGACGTCAAAGGCATAGCTAAGTGTTGCGTTAGTAGTAGATCGAGCACAACACCACACGCGGAAATACTCACGACTTGTTCTTGCATTCGCCAGTAAAAGCGAACTGGTTCTCGGGCTTCCCATCAGGGATCTTGTAGATACGGAACCATTCATTAGTAGCCCGTAGAAGACCAGGAAGATGTCGCTCGACGTCCTCGACGTCGTTAAGCTTAGGTGCCAGGGGGTCGTTCACGTCGACGACGATAACCTTCCAATCGGTCTCCTCCTCATCGAGCAGAGCCATGACACCAAGCACCTTGACCTGCTTGACCTGACCGGGATAGCCAACTAGCTCACCGATCTCGCAGACATCGAGAGGGTCGTTGTCTCCCTTGGCCTTGGTCTCTGGGTGAATCGAGTTGGGGTCTTCCCAGGTCTAGATGGGGTACGAACAGTCTTAGCAAGTATAGCGAGAACTAGTACAACCACCCCCAAAAAATTTGTATGCGACGGTATGATAGCAGGGGGGTGTCATACCTGGGGGAAGGCACCGTAGTTCCACAGATAACCCTTGTGGGGGAAGCAGTTGCGGACATATCGTAGCTTGCCTTTCTTAATGTCCTGCTTAATAGGGTTGAGAAGTTCGTCCTTAGAAATCTTAGAGGAGCAAAGACGTTAGCGTGACAAGTCACAAGTATCGGTTGTAGCTACACTGTCAAGGTAAATTACCTCAAGCTTGGCGTTGGTCCACCGAGGAATCTCGACAATCATGTTGAGAACGGTCTGTTCAGGGTTGGCATAGAGGGGAATATCGTGGAAGGCCGAGACGGGAACGCCATCCTTCTCAATGTAGACTCGATGTTCTAAAGTGTTGGGTGCAGCGACCTTGCGGACGCCGTACTGCGAAGCCATTTCAGACTTGGAATCTGTCTTGTAATAGGTATTCTCAGATGAAGTAGAGCTCGAAAAGTGACGAGCTAGCTGAGCAGTGCGCTGAGACGCAATTTTGAAGGATTGGATTGAAGAAGTTGTTTTATAAATCTGGGTTGAATTATGGGAAGATTGCGTATGTGATTGTAGATGGCGAAAATTAGGTTTCGTTAAGGACGAGTGGGTGATTATAGCGGCAGCAGCAGCAGAAGTGGAAGCAGCAACAGCAGTGGTTGGTGAGGAAGGAGGGGGAGGGGTCAAAATCGTGTTGCTGCAGTGGCCCGCCAGTTTGATCGTCGGAATGACGTGATTGGTCTGATAATTCCGCTGGATTACTAGCCGTCCAAATAGCTCGTATAGTCCAGAGTGCTGTACTTTTCTTTTTTCTAGTAGTGAAAACTGCTGACCTAGCCGTAGAAATATCATCTGTTATAATAATGAAGATGAAAGAGGGAATTCGTAAAAAGTAAAGACTGAAAATATTATCCCTTGTTACCTACTGGTACCTGATATGATTTTAATAAATAACCCGATTTCCTTTTTACCGCTTTAGCTCACAGACCGTAGTCGAATATGTTAGTAGTTTTTAGTTTCTTCGGTTTTTTTAAACGTTCTACGAGGTAGTGTTTGCAATTTTGCATCGGTGCCAAAAAGCTAGCGACCATCGGTAGATTCTTACACCCGCCACAAAATCAACAAATATGTACGTACCGGTCGAATGTGGTATTGTATTGTACATATGTACCTACCTAGTGTGGCTCAACCAACCCCATCTCCTTATTAGCCACAAAAGCTGCCACAATACATACCTATTCCATCATCGTTCTAATTACCACAGTTACCTGGGTACCTAGTAGTAAACATATGGATGGATGTAACTGACCTGTCTGTCTGTGTAAAGCAACATCTTTCTGGTATGGCAGCTTTTGAATCTCATGGCTTGCGGCTATAATGTTAATTATGTTTCTAAGGGAATACGTCCTTGCAACCATCGTCACTTTCCCCCGCAAGATAGGAAATAGTGTTAGCTATAGCCTATGCTTTATTTCGATGTTCGATAAGAGAGGCTAACTCATAGTACCATCCATAGCCCCCGAGCCGTGTTTTGCGAAGTACCTACTAGGTAACTGAAGGAGTCATATCCATATAAAACATTCTCCTTATACATATAGCTCTCGCTCTCGGCTACCCTCTTTCTAGTAAACTGCCATAAGACACCATGGCTTTTCTATGGAAATATCGACATCATTCATTTTACGGCGGGTAGATGCGGTGGAGCATAAATTAGGAGGACTATGCCACCGAACTCTAGGCGTCTCCGAATAATTGAGTCGTGAATAAAATTTTATCGTCTATAAATAATTAGCGGGACTGTTTCTGTAACTGACCGGGGCGAGCTTTTCAACTTAACTGAAATATTCGCAAGAATTTGCATACCTATATGACGATTCAAACAAGTTCTGGCTCCGACTCTCTTTAGTTTCTTGCTGATATTTAAAACAGTTCGAAGACACTCATATCTGGCCTTGTTAGCCTGCACATCTCCTCAGTATAACTTATACGTTATATACTAGGTGCCTAAGCTAAGCTGCGAAATCTCGTGCGTATAACCAGTTCTTGTGAATTTGTAAGGTTATATATGGGAACCTAGTAAGAGATTAGCGAGCAATGTAGCTAGGGAAGGTGGTGTTGATTTGGGCGTATTAGGATAATTACCAATGTTCAGGCTATCGAATCTATACGTACACCTACCTCATTTGGTGGATTAGCCTAGAAGGTATGTCAGTGGTGCCGCAAGAAGTGGTCGTAGTAGAATGATGTTTCCTTTGCTATATGGATAGTTATATACCTCTTGGATTGCCCTACGCTGCTCATTGCTTGAGGAGAGCTCTGCCAGTCACGACGAACCTACTTGTAAACATTTTCATCGATTTCCACGTCGACTTCACTAATGTCACTTGTTGCGTATATGGGGAAATGCTTTCACTTGCTATGATTCCACTTGAAATCAATTTTGCATAGGCCTTGAGCTTGAAGGGAGAGGGGGGCTTGAGATCTGGAAAGGGTCCGGCACTGGCAGCATATATGAGAAGATGAAAGGGAAGAAGAGAAGAACGGAAGACTGCAGGTCATTGCTCTGCTATTTGAAATCCCGTTCTCATTATGTGACTACGTGGGGGGGCTTTCTGAAGAAGGTGATATGGCCATGCAACCACCTATCCAAGTTCGGTGAGAGTCTGGAGTCTGGACAGAGGATCGGAGAAGGATCATGGATCAGGGATTCGCAACTTTGGATGAACGAGGGAGCGGGACCAGATATCGTTTATTACCCGCTATTACATGAAGTACATACCATACTTAGCCATGTTTGAAGTTAGCTGGCGTCCAATGCATATGCTTAGTAGTCTGGTAGTCTGGTACGGATGGTATGACAAGAATATTTAAAAAGTAACAATATTTGCGAAATCTGCAGAGTGACCTGGTTACCTAGCAAATCATGCACGGTCCCTTGATTGGATCCCTAGCAATTTCCGTACTGGCTAGTAACTACCTAGGAACTACCTAGGTAGGTAGTTACCTCTAGTACATGGCTTGAGTCTTTTCTTTGAGTGTATTTCGAAACTTGAAACTTTTATAGTCATCCTAAGCCAAACTATACACCAAAACTCCAAATTTTATATAAGAAAAAAAAAAGAATTGCGACTCTCAACACTACATAGCTGCATGATCATTGGTTGGCCCCCAAGTAAAATAAACCCCAAAATCGGTGCTAAATCAATAGGAAACTCCGTCATGGCTACTCCCTCGTCACATGATCTAAGGACCCAATGCCTTGGGTGCGACACAATCATCCGCAGCAGTAAGACTTCCAGTTCGGTCTGGACCGGGGTATCTATAGGTCAATCCAGCGACCCTGTGGTGACCCAGTTCCGGAGGATAGCCAATGAGAGTTAGCGGCCATAATGCGCACTCTCAAAGGTACTCGCAGATGCGGACTTGGGGTCGTCAAGGCCTCGCCATGAGACGATGTCTTAGCAGATTCATGACAGTTCATCACTCGTGCCCCTTTGGTTCCTCATCATCACTTATCGTCGTTTTCCCCCACTTCAGGTACCGAGGCGACCCGCTGGCGCTTGCTGATTTGTCTCGTGCACGGTCTGACAAAAGAGACGTACCTACATATACAGGCGACTTACACGAGCCACGCAACCGCCAACATGAACAACAGTAACCTATCCCAGATCACCTCGGAGATCCCTGACTTTATTGGCGGGCTATCCAAGAGGAGACAACCCAAGGGGCATGCCCCACCGGATGAATTCGACCAGTACTTTGATTATAAACGCTTCTACGAGGGAACGCCAGCCGCCGATGCCGACTCGCGGAGCCGGTCTGACGCCTCGTCTATTCCGGGCCTAACCTCCGGTCCTTCGGAGGAAGACGGTGCGCCTTCCCCTAGGTCAACCGAGGACAACGCTTTCCACTTCAAAGAAGCCGTCGAAAAGATCAAGCAACACGATGACCGTTTCACCGTGCCAGCACGCGAGATCAGACCTAACGGAGTCGAGTCTTATCCATGGCAGATGGAAATAGATAATACAGTCGGCTCGGGTGGTTCCGACGTTCAGGGATTTGGTGGTAGCAGCCCACATTCCCCGGCCTCCTCCAACGGAGCGTCATCATCGGCGTACCACAGTTCCAGTTCGGCCGACTCTCATCTCAGTCGTGGCAAACGACATCGCCCCTTGGATAATCCAGAAAAGGTCGCCCAGATGCGCAAAATTGGCGCCTGCTTCCGTTGCAAAACGCGCAAGATCCCAGTAAGTAGTCACACCACCATTTCTTCTTCACATTATCTTTATTCTTCCTTCTCTTCTTCTTCTTCTTCTTCTTCTTCTTCTTCTTCTTCTTCTTCTCCTCTCTCCCTTTCTCCCTTTCTCCCTTCTTTTTCTTCTTTTTCTTCCTTTTTCCCTTGTTCCCTTCCTAATCAGCTAGAAGTGCGACCAGCAAAGCCCTTGCTCGAAATGCACGACTGATGCAGCCAAGTACGGCGACGATGGCGAATTAGCCGAGCACATGTGTTTCCGACGTCCTTCCGGCAGCAGCGAACTCGTCTTTAATGTTATCTTGAGTATGTCAACCTGATTATCGTCGTCGCTCATGTATGGGTTCGGATGAAGTTCTAAATAGCTGACTCTCGTGACAGGGGCCAATGTACACACCCCTGCCGCACCGCAGAGAGGTAACCCACAACAGTGGAATGTGTTCTTCAATCCATATCCCTCAGCGGAGCCGCCTTTAGTAATCTCTGTCTCGCGCGATGAGAGCAATAACCTCAACAACGGCCAGACGTGGCAGACAGCCCACCAATACGTTTTCAATCCGCATTGCAGTCCTGAAGACGCGAAGCTCATCGAATGGGCTTCGTGGCAAATGTTCAAAGACGACAGTTCAAACTTCCAATCAGCCCTGGATGCTCTACTCAGCAAATATGCTCAAGAGGACCACTGCTTTCTACCACATGTTAGTTCTGTGCTGGTCTTCTTATACCCCCCGACATACCTACTAACATATGATTAGCACCAACTAGTACGCCAAGTCCGTGACATGAGATGCATGTACAGGATCTGGAGACAACAGAAATTTTTCTGTCAAAGATTCCAAAACACTCCCCTAGAGGAACTTCCAAACCATATATGCCAGGACTTAAAGAGGATTATGCTCTCTAGAATGAAGGCACTTGAGTCGACTATCATGACGCAATTCTGGAGGATCCTAGAAAAGCCACATGATCGATTACCGCTCTGGGCCTGCATGATGCAATTCATTCTGATGTACCGGGACATCCTCAACCGGTCGAAAGGTAAGGATAAGATCTCATGTTTACCTAGCATACCAAGACCCAGCTGACACTTTCATCAGATCTCTGCGGAGACCAGACACGGATACAAAGTGTAACGATGAGCCTCTTTAACAATTTGATTGTAATGTGTGAGATTTGCTTCGGCAAGAAAAAGCCGGAGCCGATGGCCGATGACGGAAATCCAATAAAAAGGCAACTGAATGCCGATTTTAAGAGAGTGGAAAGCTACAGAGATGACTTCTGTATGTTGCACCGAAACCTCTTTGAAGATAGAGCGCTTAGTAGGCTAACCACTCATTTTAGACCAAGCCATCCAAGATTGTGTTAACACCTGCCCAAATCCTTCCACGTTCGACCGCCTCATCTGTATCCTGTTAATCGGATCACAAAGAAGCGTCACGCGGTCTGGGACTCGAGCATCAAAGCGAGCCAAGCGATAAGAATGTTGCCGCAACACAAATTCCTTGGCGATTTCGTTTCTTGCTGTTGTTTTTATCTCGGGTTAGGTTTCGGAGTTTCAAGCAGAATTTCAATACGAGTCTATGATCTGATGAAGGTCGACGGTTTAGCGAAGGAGTTTTGCGACAGGCTGATACCCATTCGCATTTTGAGCCTGCATTATGCCTTGTTATGATAGGGGAAGGGGACACTTCGAAAGGCATATTGCTTGTTTAACGACATTCGCTGCCAGTATCAGCATCCCGGAAGGGTATTCCATTTCTAATTAAAAATGCGGGCATCGTATTTTCGATCGTATTTGTATAATGTTATGGTCTTGGTATGTCTGGAATTAGGAGTCGATTATCTGTAAAGTGAGCTCGACCTTCGTGCTAGTCTTGTTTGACCCCCCTCGATGCTTCCCAATATCCTTAAAATAAGCTTCTAGTTCGTGTTGATCTAGGGACTGGTAAACGACTGAAGATATTGAGACAATTAGCCGAAGTTTGTTCTTTGACTTGCCATTTTCCATAGTGGAACTGAATCTGTATTATGGTTAGCATGGCAACATTATGCCATCACAAGTCACTTACTTGACCACTTTTCTCACTTTCTCGGCGGCCTTCGGAATTGCTGGACAGAGTTTGGCAAGTAGATTGGCAATTGCACCGAGGTATTCCGCCCAAAAGTTAGCCTCGGGATTTGATTGATCGACAAGTTTTTGCAAATTTCTTTGGAGCAGCTTATCAGACGGACTCAGGCTAGCTTTCCATCTAGAACAGAGAGTCAGGCCCAGAACTGCTCGGGCTAAATGACTAAGGCCAGGCGCGCTGGAGTCGCGGTGGATGGCATGATGTAATTCAAAGGCTGCGTTGGCATCCCTTGGTTCCCCGACACGCATCCATATGTTCTCGACAAAAAGGGGGCCAAGTCCTAGAGTGAAGACGGTCGGGATATTGGAAATATCAACGTCTGCGGGTAGAGACGATTGTAAAATATCCAGCACCGAATGCACAATTCCAAGTCCCAGCGTGCTACTAATTGGATGTAGAATCGATAAAGGATTTTCTTCTCTCATAGCTTTAGGGAGCTTCATAAATAAAGCACCCTCTCGATTGCCACCGCTACAAAATGTGACAGTGCGAATCTGAGGGACGGCTTCGATCAAGGCTTCCACAACTGCGGCGATAGCCGGAAACTGTTGGCGACGCCGTTTCGACATACCAAAGATTTTGCCATTGTATTCGTCGTTGACTTTACACATGTGTTGAGTCCGACGAAAGATTGAACCCTGTACCGTATATGTTCCAATTGCATGTATTGGGTACGGTTGGATAGGATCGGTGTGCATTAGTATGCTGCCATAACCCCTGAAACCTCCACCGCAAAGATATATCTCGACGCCACCATCATCGCGGTCAATCTGTGTATCTCTCAACGATGGAAATCGTTGTTGAAGCTCTGCAAAAGCATCTCGCATACCCCCTTGAAGTGCACTTAACGCCGTGACCTGGGCATCTGTCTCGTTATCCTCAAGAATTTTGATCAACTTAGCTGCTCCGAAGGGTAGGCTTCTCCCTGTCCGTGCAGCTGCCATCTCATAGCCATCTGCCGATGAGTTAAGATAAGTCATCTGGACCGAGCCGCCTCCTAAATCTAGAAGCAAGCCATTCACCGTAGAGAATCCGCTCCTGGCACCCATGGCACCGAATAAAGTTTCAACTTCCGGGGCAAGCACATGAACACCTAGTCCCGAAGTTGCTAAGATAGCATCTAACATTGAAGCTGCATTATCAGCTTTCCGCATTGCCTCTGTAGCAAACACGGAGATATGTTCTGCCGGTACGCCAAAATCATCGGCGACGGACTTGAACTGAGCTAATATCTTAGAGACCTGGTTAATGACATCGTGTGGAAATGTCAAGGGGCCGCTTGAGGGCGATGCGTTAAGTGCATCAAACAGTGATATGCCGACGCGCTCGCGATACAAGCACCTAAGGAGGCGAGTTTGCGGAGGGGACAAATCGGAGATGGAAAATCGTATCCCATTGCTACACAAGGTTATTATGAAGCAGAGGAGAAAGCCAACACTGCAAAATAAAAATGAAGAGGCGAAAAAATATCAAAGATTGGGGCTCGGGCAAGCTTGCTCATTTCAAGATTTGTAGGGTAACAATGTGACAAACCTTCCTATGTCAACTAAGGCGTAAAGGTGGTTGGGGAGGTTGGGGCTCCATTGTGGCATTTTGGAAGCGAAGTTTTCGAGTTGAATGATGTCCATCGAGGGAGACATTGCTGGCCTTTGAAAATGGAATTTATAAAATGAAGGTTGAGTGTTCTTTACTAGGTAGTAGAGAGGTAAGGTTAGGCCAGGCTGACTACCTACTAGGTACCTAAGCAGGTAAGCAAGGTTGAGTTAAGGTAGCTATAGACGTGGAGTATCGGGGTACTGTTGGAATATTAATAAGATTTCCTGTTCTAATAAAGGATATTTTCCGATTCGATCGATTAGATGTTAACCCGAGACCCACCTTTGACTTTGGATGATTAAGGAAAAGTAATAGTATTGTGGCTCAAGTCCGAGCACATGCTCTTTGATTGGTCGAAATATCTATCGATAACGCCTACCGACTAGTGCGAGTACAACGCCTCATCAATTTCTTACGTGAATAGGTTGGCTTTAATACGTTTTCTTTTCTTAGCCGGTACTATTGGGTACGAAGTAGTTAGCTACTTAGTATTTCTTTACATACAACTTTAGCCCCTTTCTTTTTCAAACCTACCAATTATATTACCCCGATGGAAATGTTGCACCCTTCAACCATAGCCGCAACACTCATTTTAAACATCGAACGGTCGCGTCGCATTACATCCCGTCACATTTGATGTTGTATCACTTTTGGAGGCTGGACCTCGCCCGTACCACAGATCCTTTTGATCTTTCCCAACACTACCTACATAGTTCATTTTATATGCCGGCACCAACCTACGCCTATTCCTAGATGGGATGTACAGCTAGGTAGGTAGGCAGGTAGGTACGTAGAGTTGGAAAATTTAAAGCACATGAGTGTTGCTACATGTACGTCCTGGCTGGTTTGTCTCAAATAGACCCCTCTTAGATTGACAACCCCTTCTATGTGCATCTTACTATTTCGAGTCGACCTGGTACTGGTACCTTACCTTGGAGGTATGCCAGGTAATACCTGAAGTCTTCGTATTCCAAGTACTACATAGTAGGTATATAAAACCTGAACCTACATGACAACACCAAAGAAGCTATGTAATTATTAAACACATAGGTGCTAATCAGCCCACCTCGCCCATGGAATACATATCCAACGACAAAAAGACGATAGGATCAACAATTTCTCATTACTATACTAGTATACTCACCTGCCTGGTAGTAGATAAATATCGTATAGTGTATGTTTAGGTCTTTAGACTCGTAAGCCCAAGCAGCAGCATAGTTGTTCGCATGAATACTAGGTAGAGGAATCCAACGAATGAAAGAGAGAATTTAGGCGAATCAGGGAACAGAGAATGTAAAGTAGCGCGTTTTGCATCAAGCATTCTCATCCAGTCGATTTCGCGCTCTTGTCGAGACGCGTCTAATCTGAAGAGAGTTTTAATTCGCACGTTATACATAATCCACCTAATTCAGGTACCTAACGGGAAATCCATCCAGATTCGCGTGCAGGAAGTCTCGCTCAGCCCGTGCCCTCTGCCTATCATCAGTATCCTCCCACCAGGCGATCACTGCATATGCACTCCTGTCGTGTCCCTTCGCTGGCCAAAGCTGCGTCCGGAGTGCATAAACAGTCTTTCCAATTGCTCCCAGCTAGTCCAGTCTTGTCCAGTCCTATCCAATTGCAAGCAGAAATGCATCGTGTCAGCGTGTTAAGCTAAGGTATTTAGGTTTCGACCACGCACTGCACGCAACGTATTCAGCACCACTTTTCTACCATCAAAGGCATATATCCTCTTCCAACTCCACTGACTTGCAACTAAGTCAAAATATCCCCGACGTGTTCTATAGTACTAGGTACATACATGTATTAATATGTAGCATGTGCATATGTACACTACATCCAACGGATCTCTTCGCCCCTTTAATGTTGTTCGTTAATTCTCTGAATATTTGGGAATCGGGACTCTAGTAAAAAGCTCCAATAGAAGTTAACATACAGACTAAAATACCACCTATGTACAGTTTATCAACAAGGAACCCCAAACTGACCGCTTTGAAGTTCCCACTGCTCCAGGGCTCTTAGTGGGGTTAACCTCAACCTTTGGCCTGTAAATAGCTTAGCGCTGTATTCCATGCCACTAGAACTGCCATAACTAGCATGAAGGGTTCGCGCCAGTGGCACATGTTCCCGCTAATTCAAGGCTAATTCAGGGTAAGTATCCCCCAGTGCTCCTCGTAGTCTCGATACTATGTACATCCACAGCTGCATAGGTAGGTAGGTACAGTAGGTAGGAACGATCGAGATACATGGGTGGATGATTTAGGTATATGTATGTATACTGTACCCACGTACAATCATCCATTGATAATACCTAGTAGTAGTAGTAGTAGTAGTAGTCGTCTTGTTCATTCCCCTGCCCGTTGCACCTGCAGCGCAACGTGATTCTACCACCCATCCATCTCTCTCCTTCTCGTCTACAACTGGCCCTTAACTTACGCATCCGCCGCCCTACATTTTACAATTACCTCCTGCCTCCTATTTTCTCATTCTTCACCATCTAAACCGTCGTTCTTTTCCTCCCCCCGCCATTCATCTTCGGTTGGAGGGTGGCTACCAGTTGCCTCGTGGTAGCCACTGTTTTTATTTACGTACACGACAATATACATGCGATCACATCACTATATTTAACGACGTGCCCCATTTCCTCGACGTGAATGTCACGAACGCTGTCTACGAGTTCCCTCATATTGTTATCATCGAATTTAATAATACGCGCCACCCCAACCGATCAATCGAAATATTAATCACGATCCTACGAGATAATTGTTCCCATTTTCACATACTGTGTTTAATAACCGCGCGGCAATGATTTGACTAGTTCCAGAGGTCTAGTGAAATTAACGTTCATGTGGATTTACAAAAGAAAAAGAACGGTCATGAATGCATTTATTTGATTGAAATTGGCACATTGCGGCGGATCAAGAAGGAATGATAGGCCTCGGCTTCTAGTGGAATTGACGCGCTATCCAAAATTCGCAATGTTGCCGTTCAATTCCAGCAGTCGCAATATGGGAGCTGACCCAAAGACACCTGAGCCCTCAGCTGTCGATGAGGAGTTGCACCAGCCGTCCCCTCCACGACCAAGATTGAGACTAAAGAGACGTCATGTACCTCAACATTTGAATGCGCCAACTCAGCACTTTTTAGCTTCTGTTGCAGCCGCAGATGTACCAGTTCCAAGTATCGAGGTGCAGGTAGACGACTCAGACAGCATGGAGATCTACGAGCACTTGAGCTTACGGACATTCTCTCCCCCCAAAACTCCTGCTGTCGAGGTTGTACCGTCTTCGGAAACCAAGTACCCCAACTGGTCTGTTGGTTCGGAATGGAGTTGCTCAGATATTGAGTCAAGTCCAGAATATGAGTCTAGTAGACCATCAACGGCATTTTCCACTCAGACCAGCGCCTCACTGTTTAGCCAATTGTCACATGCTTCTGAGGATGATGACTTCGCTAACCCGGAATTCAACCCTCCAGAGTGTTCTGGTTTGAAGCCGCATTCTAATATAAAAGTAACGCATGAGGAGAGGTCGCGAAAAGCACCCTGGACTAAGGCCATGGACTCGCATTTATGGTCAACATACATGCTCTATCTACAAGATCCGCGAGTCACTCCGATTCGCCTTGGTAGGAGTCGCATTCCTCCTAGTGGGGTGTGTCTACGTGTAGCCAGAGAAGCTAAAAGAAGCTGGAAGGGTTCGAGAGCGCATTTAACAGCAGATATGAAAAGTGGTAGCAATACGCCTACAGCAGAGTCTCCAAAGCCGTATATGGAATGGCCTCATACCTGTGCTGCTACCCGAGCTCATCTACGTGAGCTTTGTAGAATCATGGCTACTGCTAGCCCGGGGAAATACAAGTCTCCAAGTCCTACTCCCTTCCACAAGGCAGCCCATCGTCGTTGGAACCGAAAATATCTATCGGCTACATCACCATCGGTATTTTCTGCCCATGACATGGCATTCTCTTTGGCAGTGAGCACATCAGATACCATGAGGCCCGAGGCTCCCTTGGCCCAACTCACGAGCTCCGAAGCCGAACCTTTGCTGGATCCCGCAGTCAATATAAGGCCAGAGATGGTAACGCCTGAACGAGAATTACCATCTGCCGATATTCCCCATCTCCCATCCCCGGTACTGGCTAAGAGCTACGGACCTAGCTCATCCTCGTCTCTTGCTGATGGTATTAACTTGCCACGACAGTCAAATACATTAGATTCACGGAAGCTACTCAAATCGCCGGTTCGTCTCACTAGGTCACGCTCCGGCACCCAGAAACGTCGGTCAGTAAAGAGCCTAGAGGAATTACCGCGAAAGCGGCCAAGTATATCGACTGCCTTTTGGAAGGCGTCTGAGGATTCAGATAATCCGACTCGGTCTCGAGATTCGAAGAGGCGTGACCAGAGCGAGGTTTTGTCCGGTCAGAAGACTCACTGTAGATCGTTTTCTGCCTTTTCTGCGCCACGTAATGAGGACCCCTTCGTTATATCGACCCCATCCGAAAACTCAGATATGCAGCCACGCCGCTTGGGGTCTCCGTTTTCCGGCGCAGGCTCCAGTCACAGCTTCCCTAATAGATTATCAACACCCATCAACTTTAACTTAACGGCTTTGCGTCGACCTTTTGCGACGGTACAGCAACCAAACCAGGGACGTTCAGGGACGCAATCCCCTCCAAGGTCCTCTCTAGCGTCTCGTCTGGCCTATCTTGACCAACGCTTAAGGGAAATTCGAAACCGCAGCGGTGATCGCAGACGTTCCCAGTCACCCCTCTAGTTGGGTATCAGCGATCGCATCCTCCAAAACTTACGCCAACACTATCACATAGCCTTTGTTTTTCCTTTTCTGTACTCAACTATACCACACATCATGATTTCTTTACGATTTGAATGATATTACGCTGTCCGCATTATGCACAGTAAGGCAATATTCTGGTTGAAGCATATTCCTTCTACCAAGCTGAAGCTTTTACTTCTCCCTCTCATGAAAGAGAGGGGGGCTTGACACAATCAATCTCACCATCTTATGAACTTTACGCCTTCTCGGAGAGCAGCAGTTTGGAGACCACACTATTAGTAGCTAGTTCATTTCTCCTAGCCAGAGAAGATTCCTCGATGACCCGACACTTTCCTTTTTTGTTTCTTTTTTAACGAGTATTATGAAAGATGAACGATTGATGAGATAACAAGAGTGCCTTCTTGTTCGGATCACGGTTACGACTTTGGCATATCTCTTGGCCAATCAGAGCGACGTGAGATGATTAGCTATGGTTGCGATTAGAATCCGGCGTCTTGGCTCGGACTGAGAAAAAAAGTTTTGACAATGTCATATATGGCAATTCTAGCGTCAGATGAGGATATTCCTCCGATAATGTTGTTACAGACCAACATGATCCATTACAATATTGAAATTATATGCATTGCATTTTTCTGTGTGACAATTTGTGTGTTCTAGTTTTTGGCTTTTCCCTCTCTTTTGGTTTATATTACCACACTAGACCTCAATCCCAAAGAATATATACCTAGGTAGATATAGGGAGAACTTGAGATCTGGTATATCATATTAACTTGACACTTTTAATACCTATCTAACCAAGGCGTAGCAGTTATCGTGATGGACATATCCCAACTTATAGCAGAAACCTACGAGGCAAAGAGGTAATTCTATCGTAGTATAATAGGAAACTAGATACTAAATTTGATGTATTATAATTATGCATTACAGAGAGATAAATGCCTACAGGAGTATATCCATATAAGTATACATTTGTAAATCGGATATATTCTATACTCTTCTCAACCTCCGATCATAATGTTGAAGTCGCTAGGCTGCTGAGGATTTTGCTCTAGCTCCTTCATCGGGGAACTAGGGGATGTTTTACTTAAGAGGTTGTAGCAGCCATCACGCCTCATGTATCTCAAATATCGGGACCCCTTCCCATATAGCATGGCACAACGGCCAATAAATATTAGCCCGTGAAATTGGAGCAGGCGATATTGATTATGGGTGGCCATCAAAAGGTCTCTAGGTCAGACTCGGGGATCGTATCACTGCACGGAGAAACCATCCGTGATCCAAACCTCGATTCGCCACGCTCTGAATCGGACTCGGCGTAGCCCTCTGTGTACGGTGACGGTGCGAGGGGCGAGAAGGAAGTGGCATGCGGACATCTGCCTTGGCCGACGGTCGACCGGTGGGTATGGAACGAACATTGTCGAAAACCGAACTGTCTTTCCTCGTTTCGGAGGTTGTTGGAAGGCAACCTAAGTTGGGGGTTCTTGAAGTGGCCCTCTAGCCCGGTCTGGGCCATCTTGCGCGTGTGACTATGGTATTCGGCCCAAAAGTCGGGGCACTGGTCGAAAAGGCGCTGAATGTTGTTCGACATCTCAGTTGCCACTACGCCACCGAGTGTCCAAGCTGTCATCGCGACGATCCATTTCCGCAGCCGGCAGCTCTCTTGCGGGTCGGTTGCCTTGTAAACGTAGTTGATGAGCTTCGGGTTAATGTCCCAATTGCACCGAAGGTATACGTCTTGTATAGCGTCCATGGTACAGTCTTGTAGGGCGGGTATGTCGATCTGTGCAGCGAATAGGTGTAGGTTGACGAGATCCCAATGGAGCTCTTTGCAGGAATTACTGGCCTCAGCAGCATCGATGAATTTATCGAAGTTCTTGCGCCCGTTTAACCAGTACGCGAACAGTTCGAATGTGTCCGGACATTGGTCCTCCAAGATCATAACGAGATGAGGTTGACCCTTCTCAAACTCGATGCGTGCCGTGTCTAGATGCTGCCGGAAATACGAGCATGATGCTAGAATGTCTCTCGGAACCAGGAATTCCTGGCTGTCTGGACCGACCAATAACTTCACGGTAGCTGGACCGGCCAGCCTAGGGGAGCTTCGTGAACGAGGTCAGCGCAAAGCGTTCACCTTACATGTATCCGACAACTCACGTTTTTGGAGAGCTTCCCGAAGCTTTCTTTTCGCCGAATCTACCTCTCAGCATCTTGGATATTTGCGTGGATCAAGCGAAGCGACTAGGGTCAGTGTAGATAAGAAGTGAAAAGAGCCAGCCCTTCACTTGTTAAAACGAATGGAAGTTGAGGCTGAGCAACTGGACAGATGGATGAAGTATGAATGAAGGGGTTTCAACCAGGCAACCTCTTGGCAAGGCCCCGAGGAGTTGGAAGAGCTCTCCTAGCGTGTGATCGGTCGGGTGGAGCACGAACACCTCGCTAAAACTTGGAGCGACGACATCCCGCACCGCCGCATCTACATACTTACTACGCTGCTACACTACTGCCTCTGAGGAGGTCGAGGCTGTTAGAGTTGGTTGCATCATTGGTAACCTACGGTATCATGGGGCTACCATGGGACGAAACGAGAACAGGCGTATTCGTCCCGTGCAGCCATGTCGAGCCTTAGCGGAAGAGGGGAGGAGCCAGGGAATTTTACGACGGGATCTCAATGGCTGCTTCAGGTTCAGCCCCTTGATGCGGGAAACTGGCTGGGATGTGTTCCTGGCTCAGCTTAGACTAACGACCCCATACCCGTTTCGGCTTTTCTGTCGCAGGGCTTGAAGAAGAAGAAACGACGGGCTGTAGGGATTTCAAAGGGTTCGTGAGACATTCTGGAATGACCCTGTATGTATTGGGGAGAGGTGAGAGATTGCGATCTCGTGTGGTCGGTGGTGCTGTTACAGCTTGGACCTACATAGTAGCAGCCTAGGTGTAAACTAGGTAGGTATACGCTGTAGACCGCACTGAGCGGTCAGATATATCTAGGTAGGTACCTAGTAATTAGCATCTTTCCATATCTAGAGGAAGGGTGGAATTGTGACAAATCAGGATCGATCTGCCCTCCCCTGACTGCCTGGGCGACTGGGTGCGGGTCGCGGCATATGTATACAGGTACACAGGCTGACGTCGATGGAAGATGTACACATGCATACAATAGGTCGGAATGAATCGTTAGAGCCCCATAATCTAGATATAACTGCTAAATGCCGTCGGCGTTTAGGAGAAAGAAGCTATGTAGATAGATAAATTTTTACGATAGGTGGACGGAAAATTCACTAATGTAATGCAATGGAAGAAAAGATGGCATGGTGACGGTCATGTAAGTAAGAGTACAGAGCGCAGTAAAACGGGGGGAAGAGAGTACCTAATAGAGAGTGGATACTTTATGTACGATCTGGAAAAAACGGACGGGATGGACGGATTGGGAGATAACTCGGTAACTTGAGCGATTGGTGAACGAACTGTTTCAAACCTTGAAGCATGCCTACCTACTAGGTACCTACGTAGGTACAAATATGTACAATATATGCCTACTGATACCAGTATGTATGTATGTTCCTATTCAGGTACCTAAGTACATATGTCGCTACATAACTTCGTGATAATCATAAAAGATAACATCACATACTTTCTACATGTACCTACCTAATAGTAGTATTCAAGAGCCACATCGGCTCCGTTATGGATATACCTAGGAGGTATATAGTCGGGTAGCGGAGACTTACCGGCGACTTCACCAAACCTTTTAACATTATTCAGCATAGAAAGGTTGAATTTGTCAATTTGCATTTTATCTAATCATTCCGGCTCTTCTTTTCCCCTCTAACCTTTCCATGCGAATACTTCTTGCATTTTGTTGTATATAAAAGCTTATGATGCTCCGAGTTATGATCCCGGCCTTGCGTACTATGTAGGTAAACCCTAGCCGAGTAACATTTTCCTCTGTAGGAAATCAGGGAAAGAAAAGAAACACACTTCTTATTTCGGATTATAAGATACCGAATTTATAACAATCCCTTATCATCTCGGTAAGCTCCGCCAAATAGCACGCCGCATAGTACTACATACAATCGTCAAGATCCTAGTTGATCCCCCACAACCTTATCAAGGAGATCATAAGTCATGTCATCCGTCACGAACAAGGGCGCCCCTAATGTCCCCTTCTACACGCCTGTCCAAGACCCACCCGCAGGAACTGCGTTGGATCAGGCCACAGCCCCGACCCTGTTCAAGCCGCTAAAGATCCGGGGTGTTGAACTGCAAAATCGCTTCGTCGTCGCCCCGATGTGCCAGTATAGCGCCGACGATGGACACGCCACCGATTGGCACTTCGCCCACTTGTCGCAGTTTATCCTGCGGGGCACGGCCCTGACCATTGTCGAGGCCACCGCCGTTACCCCCAACGGTCGCATTAGCCCCGAGGATCTCGGGCTCTGGGAGGACAGCCAGATTGTGCCGTTAAAACGCATCGTCGACTTTGCCCACTCTCAGGGTCAGAAGATCGGCATCCAGCTCGCCCATGCCGGTCGTAAAGCCAGCACCTTCGCCCCGTGGCTTATGCCTGAGGGTTCGAGTCGCGTCGTCGTTACCGCCGAGAACGGCGGCTGGCCGGATAACGTATGGGCACCAAGCGCTGTCAAGTTCAACGAGGGTTACGCTGAGCCTAAGGCCATGACGGCTGAGGACATCAAGACCGTTGTGCAGGCGTTCAGGGATGCGGCCAAGAGAGCTATCGCGGCTGGGTTCGACGTGATCGAGATCCACGGCGCTCACGGATACCTGATCACGGAGTTCTTATCGCCGGCTAGCAACAAGCGGACGGACCAGTACGGCGGCAGCTTCGAGAATCGCACGCGCCTACTCTTCGAGGTCATCGAGGCGGTCCGTGACGTTATCCCCGAGTCTGCGGCCCTGTTCCTTCGGATCTCTGCCACCGAGTGGATGGAGTGGTCCGGCGAGCCCAGCTGGACGATGGAGCAGAGCTTCCAGCTCGCCAAGCTACTGCCGACTGCAGGCATCGATCTGCTCGACGTCAGCTCCGCTGGCAACAACCCGGCACAGAGGCTCGTCATACACCCTTACGCGCAGATCAACTTCGCGGGTCGGATCCGCGACGAGCTGAGAAAGGACGGTGTCGAGATGCTTATCGGAGCCGTGGGTCTCATCACGAACTCTGAAATGGCCCGGCGCATCGTCCAGGAAGGCGAAGCACCGCAGGCGGATCTGGTGCTGATCGGCCGCCAGTTCTTGCGCGAGCCAGAATTTGTTTTGCGCGCGGCACAGGAGCTAGGTGTGGAGGTCAAGTGGCCTAATCAGTACCACAGAGCGGCGTGGCCTAAGGGCCAGAGAATTTAGATGAGATAATGCGATGATATATACTTATGCATAGATAGAACTGACTTATGACTGATGACAGGAAAAGAGACGGCATCGTTACAGCGTAACTACTAACGACGTGATAGTTTATGGTCATTTCGATAGATAGCTCGGATACCTTGAATAATAAAAGTGAACCTATCAGACCAACAATGTTTTTGCTTATTCTGCTGATAGATACCTGCCCAGGTACTAGTCGTAATTATAGCGAGAGATTATTTGAGCTCCTAAATGTCAACAATCCATCGTTGATCTTTTAACTCGTTTAAGTATGAACCCCACCAATCCCCATCGGCCCTCAGATTCAATCGAATAATATTATATCATCCTATTTTCAGACTTGGCCCTTGGGAGGGTATTCTTTGCCATTGACAGTGACCTTGGGTTCGCAGGTACACCAGTCTTCTGGTGAAATGTTGTCGAGGACGGAGGAGATATGGTTTCCACAGCCGAACCAGGTGGTTTTACCTAGTGAGTCAAAGTTTAGACATGCTTAAGATTATCATAGATCTGACCTCATACTCGACGTACCGCAAGTGCCACAGGTTGCCTTCATGCACATCTTGAGTGAGTTTTTGAGAAATTGAGGAGGTGGTGACTTTTTATGTGGGGGTGGCTACTGGTAAATATACAGACCAACAGACAGGGATTTGATGAATATGCTCGAAATCATTAAAAGGAGACAGAGTTATCTCTATCTATTTATATAGTGAAGGTGCGGGATCGATATCGCCGAGTGGCACTGGTTGGGGAATAGGAATCGGCGAAGGGTAGACGGCGTAAGAGGCCGGCTGGTCGGCGAATATCTACGTACATATAATTAGCAGGTTAGAGTGGACCATATATGTACATACCAAATTTGCTAGCGTGATGCTTCCAAGTAACCTACTTAGGTACCTACCTACCTACAGACCATGAATCGTTTCAAGGTTATACCCGGGTACCCGGTAGTACGTTTAACTACCTAAGTAGCTACAGCCTTGATAGTATGCTAGATGCTATACGCGTGTAAGTTGTGAGCCATTGCAACTGCCTACTCTCCTTGATGAATATGTAAGCAGG
The DNA here is from genome assembly GCF_022496945.1 of Annulohypoxylon maeteangense. NCBI lineage: Eukaryota > Fungi > Ascomycota > Sordariomycetes > Xylariales > Hypoxylaceae > Annulohypoxylon > Annulohypoxylon maeteangense. The sequence continues at coordinate 159,226 of NW_025953274.1, forward strand.
TACCTACATCCATGATATGTCCACCAGTAGGTAAGCAGGTATCTACATAGTATCCATGGATCATTCTCGTGTCTGGAAGGTACACTCGGAGAATATGGTAGAGGCACTACGACTGGTAGGAATAGGTAGGTATATTAAACCCAAAAATATACATTTACAAGTCAAAGGTCATTTCACTACAAATTCTACGACATCATCAATACATAGCCTTCTTTTAGGACCTATTGCACTATGGATGTAAATAGTCGTTTGTTTCTCGGATAACATATTTTAATCGAGATACTAGGTACCCATACATCTAACACATTGGGCACTTCAAAATGACTCCACCAGCCTCCTCTATGGAAATCGACAACGACCGCGACCCAGAGTTTAAGAATATGTTAAAAAAGGTGCTTCACCTCTCACTTGACGACTCCATACACTCCCCCTCGTCAAAGGTCGATGGACAAGAAACCACTCCAAGTGCCCAATCCTTCAAACAGATTGGAGAGGGAGGATGCAGCGCTGTATTCACACTAAAAGGGAGGTCACTTGCTATAAAAATTTCCAAAGAATCGAGATTTGGCCAATGGAACGATTACGTGATGCATACCCTTATTTACGAAGAGATCAAACGCCGCACAGTCGATGTAATGGTACCCAGGTGTTATTTTTTCGTTCCGGCAGAGGACCTTACGTTCTTCGACAAGAACCCAGGTTTAGTCGAGGCTGCTCGACGTGTCTGCGATATCCCTACGGATATTCTCGTTTCCGAGCGGATCCCACCCCTGGATGACGAGACAAGGACTGCCCTCATCAACCAATACTGTGCCCCAAGACTTAGACTTAGGGCAGTAGCTGATCCTAAGAACAATGACTGTCTCGTGAAGATTTATCTTGGCTCTATGGAGGGAAAAATCGGAGAAACGCCATTCTCCCTTAGAAACTTCGAGCTACATCTCAACCAGATGATAGATATGGGCTTGGACGTTGATAGCATGGCTTCTCGAGTCGGCCAGGCGTTGGCTGTCATGCACTGGGCTGCTAGTGTTGATGCCTGGGGTGTGCAATTTGTCTTGGGTGGTTCGAGTAAGCCTTCGCCCCTGAGATATCTAGACATCGAGGAGATGGAGCCTTCCACCTATACTGGCCCGAAATCTCGGGTTATCGAGCACTTTTTGTGTAGGAGGACCGTGCTATGGATGCTAAATTTCGACCAAGTCCAGCCCATTACGATGGATTTTGCAGGTGTCTCTCAGGCAGTCCAGGCTGCCGTGTTCGGCAGTGTTTACCTTCCCAAGCGTTATTCACGGAATGCCACACAGAAACGCGTCTGGGACAGTTTTAGTGACCAATATGTCAAGACTTCAAATATTATCCTACAATGCGAAGACAGGAAAAGCCAACAGCTGCCACGCAGTTTTCTAGACCAATTAAACAAACTTGAACTTCGCAAGAAGAGTACATGGACTGAGGATTAAAATACATATTTAGAGACAAAGAAGCGAGGTGTATATTTTATGAAGCGTTACGTAGGCAGGTAGCTTTGCTTGAAACTTAATATAACAGCGGCACAAGCTGCGCTTCGTTTTGTTTTTAGAAAACCACCTCGAATGACTCATTCTAGAACTAGCTCGTTTTTTTTTTTTTTTTTTTTTTTTTTTTTTGATAATATTTCCTCGAAGTGATAAGTAAAACAAGTTGCATAGGTATCGACTTATAGATAAGTAGGTATATATAAATATATTGCTGCTGTCAGGCACAAATATATGACATCCTATATCACAGGCTAGTATTTTCTCGCCGAGAACATTACTCTAAGCGACGGGTCCCTTTGTGAACCCAACCTCACACACTGACCTAATTAATTGCAAGGCAAGCTCTTTTCCGCGTCTGAGAGACTCTTCGTCCGGATTCAAGGGAACGTGAAAGAATATTACCTTCCTAGGCCTCCGCTGCTTGTACAGATGAGCTAAGCTTGAGAAGTAGATGAAGTCGCATAGATAGTGCCCAGCATCCTCGGAAAGCTGTAGCCTGAGATTGTCCTTCGTATGGTACTATGTGTCAGCACCGATCGAGCGAGGGGATGGGAATAGAAACTCCTACCGGGCTACTATCAACCCATCTTTTGTATATATTTTCGATGTCCAGGTCAGTCAATAGTTCTGATGGGATATCGCTATGATAGATAGGGTTAGTAATCGTCGTATCCTAGGCGCCTAATAGGTTGGCTTTACTGACTGCCATATCCATTTGTCGCCCTCCCGTTTGCGCTTCTGCTCATCCCCGAGAAGCTGGCCGTCGACATCAGGTTTGTCGTATCCATCGCGATGCCCGCGCCTCTCGATGGAATAGACCGGTTGCGGGCCTGCCATTCCTATATGGATGACATAATCGATTTTCTGTTTTGGGTCGTCCCAAAGTGTGGGAACCAACTCCCTGGCGACTTCATAGCTGACGCGGACCGGCCCCTCCTTTAAAATCCTAACCGGAGGCAAGCTTGGCGTGGTTTGACGGGCGGTTTCCCTTACCCGGTAGGGAGGCAGGTAATCCGGCAAGGATGCGGTGATCTCCCAAGCCGGATTCACGGGATATTGCACCTTGAAAGGCTATACAAAATTAGCCGAGATATCCGGGAAGGATGAGAATACCGAATACCGCGTGATGGCATGTTGTGGGCAACGTACCCCGAAGCCGGTGACCAATACGGTCAATTCATCCTTGGAAGTTTCAAGAGAACCCATCACTCGCCTATTGACGGCGCATCGGGGAGAATAATTGACAGGGTTGGGAATGACGTCCAAAGAAGAAGAAGAAGAGGAGAGAGAGGAAAACAAGATCAAGTGACTGTAATAATTGCCAATGTATGGATACTAAATGGATTGTGTATCTGGATCCCAGATGTTGCGGGGCAAACTTGTCTTCTCGTTGAACGTTAGACGTTCTCGTCTTCAGTTCGAGAGAGACAGCTCGTGACTGTCTCGTGGTCTGTATGGCTTATATGGTATGTATGTATAACGCCCGACCCTCCGTTATGGACCCATATCGACCTACTAATCAATCTGACGTTAGGCTGAAATGGTCCAGTATGAAGGGCACCTAAGGTGTCATTATAGATGTTTGTGCTTTTATTGCGTTGGAGGTTGCAGATTACCCCGGTCTTTGTCAATACCAGAACCCCTATAAAATCGAGCCCAGCTAACGTGAGAAGCTGCCGTTTTCGGTCACGGTATTTATTTATTGGTAAACCTAATGCATATTCTGCATTGCAGTACAGTTTTAGAGACGACCGTGGGAAGAATCGGAGCTGTTGAATGAAGAGCTAATGATGTAAGATTGAAGTTGATTTGACAGTGCTTAGCGGCGCTGACATCCATACCCAGGTACCTAGGCACCTACATAGCCATTAAACAATAGGGGGTAACTTTATGCTATGGATCAGTTCAAGTTGGTGCTCCAGGGCTGTCTACAGTGCATCGTAGCACCTGTACTTGTAGCTACCTAGTACTTACCTACATACCTACTAGGTACCTAGCTAGCAGGCATGTACCTACCGTAGCAAGGGATAAAATCGAATACCTCAGGGCTACATCCTATGTACATATCCATGGATGTAAACCCTCTTTTTTTTTTTTTTTTCCTCTCCCCTTCCGCAATCTTATAACAAAGTCAAAAAAAATTTCTTAAAAAAAGGAAAAGGGAAAGGGGAGAAGAAAGGAAGAGAAAGGAAGAGAAAGGAAGAGAAAAGACAAGCGATAAATCAACGAACAAATTGTTTGAATAGATATGGTAGGAACATCCCCGAGACTCAATCAAGGAAAGCCAGCACTGACATAGAAATTCGCTTTTCTTCAGGTTGACTACGAAGTCAGCACTGCAACCCACGTCGGGAGCCATGTTAGCCAGCTACTACGGACTATTGGAAATTGGAGTAGACCTAGGTAGGTAGGTAGTTAATGGTATCTATTGGAAGTGGCTAACATGGTCTACTAAAAGTGGCCACGGTCTCTACATGTTCCGCTCTATGTTTGTTGCGTCCTCAACAGCAGTCCGTATCCTCCTGACGAACTCCTTTCATCAAAGAAATATCATGTTTTTGATCTCTGTAATATTATTACTCGCTAACCTACAAATAGGCACTACTGGGCCTAGCCACCGCCGCTGCATTAGGTATCCTCACTGGTGGTGGTGGCCTAGGCTTCCTCCTTGGATCGTGTGTCGGCTTCGTGGGCGGCTCGATACACTACTACCAGCAATGCCTTCGCCAGGCGTTGTCATCCCTGGATGAACACCCGGTTCTAATGCAATTGCACCTAGCCTACAATTTCCCCTGGCAGGGCTATCAGCACCTACGGAAGAGCCAACTACGTTCTGAGCATTGGTGGAGGACCTCGTTCGCGCGCCAGGGGAACTTGATTGCCGCCTGGATGAGCGCTTCAGCTGTCCTTGATGAGATCCATGATCGCAAGACCGCGCTGATTCTCGAAGCTATCGTTAAGAGAGAGGCGTCTAAGGGGTTAATGGAGGATAAGGAAGATTAAGTGCCTAGGTAGGTAGATGGATTTCCACATCATGTCGATATAAGTATAAATACTTAAAGTATATTTTGACCCACGCATTACATTGATTACGTCGTTACTTCTAGTATAGCCTAAATATGCTAGACTTTCAGTTTGTTAAATAGCTAGTGCTGACTTATTTTATATAGTATTGGCCATTTATAGACAGCCATGCGATATGCTAAGGAGGGTTGGGCAAACATAAACCTCACTTGTCGACGATTTTTAGTTCTCCGGCATCACCATAAGCAACCCTGCCCTCATCAACTGCTTTCCGCAGGTCTTCTGATAGAACCTCTCGATCCCCAGTTCTCGGATCCCATGTCCAGCCTTCTTGCATCCAGAGCCATCTAAGGCAAGCCCGGAGTTCTTTATCTTCCGGCAGCACCCGCATCCACTCAGGTTGGAATTCTCCTTCTCGCCCTTTGCCCCTCCAATCCTCCGCTCGTCCAAGTAGGACATCCCTACAAAATATTCTCCAGCTGTCGATAGCATACCTACCTTGCGTCATGTGGCCAATCTCCCAAGCTGGGAGCCTTTTGCTGATAGAACTTAATGATTCACCCTCGTTCATCCGTATATCGGCCCTGCTAGGTCCGGGATAGTTCTTCACGTCATATCGGACATCAGCTCTAGGCGGGTTATCTATCCAAATGCGTGCATACTTTTGGATTGCAGTGGTCCTGACTATTGCAAGCCCGAGGTGTTTGATCGTCTTTATAATGTCGTCCGCATTAGCCTCCGCTAAGTCTTCTGGCGTTGGATATATACTCATGAGCTCGTGGAATACTGGCAATGCGTGTTTCCCTTTGACGCGGATCAGGAAGGTAACAGCTATGAGGAGGCGAAAGGGGTCGGTCGCGAGGTCTTCCTGAATCAAGCCAAATTTCGGGGCATCCAGTCGCGGAAAGGGGATACATGAGACTGTCCCACGAAGGGGACGGGCAACTTTTCCCCGGGAAGGAGATGCGTCCTCGGTATTGAAGTATGGTGATTTTGCTGTGCGTTTTGGTGTTTGGTTCTGGGCTTGAGATACGGAACATATCCTTTCTTCCTTTCCAGTTGCCGATTTAATTTTATCCAGGCTGCCACCTTCATGCGGCAGGTCTGAATCCGATCCAATCGTATTCGACACCGTTCCACCGTCGTTGAAATCTCTCAGCGGAGACTGTCGGCACTGTAATGACCCTCTTACTTCTGTATTTGTAGACGCGAGTGACAAGGAGATTTCGCGCAGGACATTGAAACCACTCACAGACGCCTGGCTATCTATGAGTGGTGCCGTTTTAAAGGAATACTGGGATCTTCAAGTACTTTATTGCTTCGATGACGAGTCGCTTCACGGAGGACTGGACGCGTAGGTAAGGCGTGAGACGAAATATCATTCTTATTGTCCTCTCCTCTAACTTTCTGGGTTTTCGTTCTTTTTCTGATATTCTTTTTTCTCGATTTCCTTCTCCCCTTCGTCATCTTCTTCTCTCGTTGCCTCAGGTCATCTGCTGACTGAACCACCTGTTTCTGAGATGACTCCGCGTTAAGGGTGGACCAAAATGGTGACTGCTTATCCTTTCCGCGCTTCACAGCGGCTTGACCTAATTCTATCTTACCGCGACAGTCATCCAACTTCTGCCTGAAATTTTTGGCATGCTGGTGAGGTGTTTGTAGCGCACTAGATCGCTCGCCCAATGAGCTAACCGGGTGGAGAATCTTGGAAATGAAGGTGAGAGTGTCTTGTCCATCAAGGGGGTTATCGAAAGATGCCTTCCCTCTCATTGAACTTGCACAGGAGACCAGCTGGTCAAGCTCCTCGAAACCACGCATCAAGCTGAGGTGGGTCAAAGTGTTCATGTCATCCTCAGGCACATAGCCGCTAGTAATTAAATCTGCGACGTACCATCGCTGGAAGTCATTTCCGATTTCGAAGCCGAATAGGAAGTCGTCAGCTAATTGATTGTGAGACATCTTATCCACCGTGGCTTGATACTCTTGCCACATCCAATCCATCGTCACCGTAACTCAACTAAGATCAATGGTAGTGATATGATGGTGATATTAGGTATACGTAGGAATGATTGCGTATATACCTAGGTAGGTGTGTGTGTGTGTGTGTGAAATGTTCAGGCACTGGTTGCGGGCATTTCAAGAGTTTTGTCGGGTTCGAGAAGTGAGTTTGGTATCGTAGTAATTAAAAGCTGATTGAGATGGCTGAGTTGGCAACCTTGGAAATCTATATTTGTGAGAAATGCCGACCTAGTAGGTTGTTGTGGATCGTATTATTAACATTTTATTTGGTGTATTCAGCATGATCCGTATGCACCTGCTAGGTACCTGATAATACCTACTACTAGGTAGGTACTACTCAGTGAAAAGGTAAAAACTCAACGTAGCCCGTATACATGTAGCTATTGTCAAACAATACTTAGGTCCCTAGGTGCATACCTAGGGAGGCATGTAACCACTAACCACCTACCTAGTAGCATATAAAAAAGAAGATTACCTAGGTGCCTTATTAAGGTGATAGTACATATAGGTGGCAGGCTGATGGAAGTTGGGGTGGCCGAACTGGAAGTGACTTCCCTGACACAATATCTACATAGTACTTAGGTAGTACCTTCCAACCTTCTCAGAAAAGCTCGTCAAGCTCGTGTGGCGCATATGGGTATGTACTAGACATACCTAGTACGTATACGTACCTAGAAAGTAGTACCACGCGTGCGCAAGTATGTGTGTACCTGCCTATCAGATATAACCTTCAATTACCTACTACTAGGTAGGTACATAGTAGTAAGTATGAATATTGATGTGCCTTTTTGCCTAGTAACTCTCAATACCTGCACCGCCGTTAAACATATTTACACCTATCTATATACCTGGGTAACGGGGTAAAAAAGTTAATCCAGTTCCAAGGTTAGGGGAGAGAACATCCTCTCTCAGGTACGGTTCATTCCGTCAAGTGTCAAGTCGCCCCACGTACTAGGTACTGTCAAGTAATCTTCTGTGAACGTCTAAAATTTAGGAACTTGATATACACTCTAGAGTTGCGACTCAGGATTATTCCGACCCCTTGGTTAGCCTCACGTCCTTTTTCCTCTCTCCCTCTTGCCATGACAAAGGAGCGATGCGGTAGAGTAACTTAGTAGTACATACAGCAGCGGGCGCCTTTACGTACGGATATTATTAGATGCCTTGGGCGGGTCGTAGACAATCTTCCTCGACTTGAGCGTCGCCCACTTGTATCGCTTAACCCACACGCTTAGAGCGAATAGGACAGTAGTGACAGTCAGTACCTTCAACCCCATCCGCTTTCGGTCGTCCATCTCAGGTTCTGCCGCCCAGTTGAGGAATTCTACCACATCTTTGGCCATCTGCGATGTAGACGCTGGAGTTTCATCCTCATACTCCACTAGTCCGTCGTATAAAACACGGGCCATAGCGATACCCGTACCCGGAAAGTAAGGGTTGAAATTTAAACCGGCACCCACCTGAGCACCTGCGGGAGGTTCCTCGGGATATCCGGTCAATAAGCTGAAGATATAGTTACATCCGCCGTGACGCCCTTTGATAATTAAGCTGAGATCGGGAGGAAGGGCACCGTTGTTGGCAGCTCGGGCCGCCTCGTCATTCTTATATGGGGCAGGAATGTAGTCAGATAGCTTTCCGGGACGTTTCTCGATCTCTCCCTCGTCGTTGGGTTCGGTATCATATTCATTCTCCTCGGCCAATGCTTTCGCCTCATCCACCGTCAGGACAGTTCCGACGAGCGTTCGGTAAGGAACTCGACTGAGTGAATGACATGCTGCGCAGACTTCACGGTACACCTGGAAGCCTCGACGAAGCCTGATAACCCGTCAGACATGGGGGAAGGGGGGAGAGAAACGAGTTGGTGAGACTTACGCTTGGTGGTCGAAAGTTTTTAACCACTGTTCATGAACCCACGGGTAGGCTGGTGGGTGTAAACTAATTTTTAACGTATTAGATTTATAGAGCTAGGACACGGGAAGCGGGCAACTCCGATCTGCCCTTCGATGTCGAATCAAAGAGTAATAAACTCACCCTTCTTCAGCAGGCGTCATTGCGTGAGCGGTGGGTCCGTAGAGGTGATAGTACCACGCAACAGATCCGATAGCGAGAGTTGTTGAGGCCGCGGCGGCTATGTTTAGTTTCATCGGAGATTCGGTAGAGGCTCCGGAGCTCGACGACGAGATAGATCGCTATAAGTTCACAATAATTAGCTACCTAGTTCATTATCTCTTCGGCTACATAGTACACATGGTGATCATAGTCATCGTAGTCGAAGTCATTGGGCGGAACTCGGGCCAGTGAGTGGTGGGAGTCGGAGGGTACCTTGGTGAAAGCGGTCGCGCCATTTCTGGCACCGTTGAGAATGCGCGTAGAGCGCAGGCAAGATCTTGCCAACATAGAGGGCGAGGTTCTACCCGTTCGTGGGAGGTGCGACGGGTAGGTTGACAAGTCAATTGAGGCTTTTGTTCGTTGGGGTTTGGAGAGGTCGAACCAATTTACGCAAGCAGCACAAGGTTGAATATGAAAAAGTGCTCAGACCTTGAAGCAATTGGAAATAGGTGCATCCTATTGGCCGAGGTTAGCTTCATCGAATAAATCCACTATTCACGTGACAAAAACCACTAATAACTTTTAACTTTGAAATCATACGGCATATTACGGCATGATTTAAGTTTACCTCTTACCTAAGACAATGGATAAAAGGAAACATCATGGAACCTTGAACCTAGTAGTGTAGTTCAACGTTGGTGGTTTTTATATTGCCGAGGACAAGTCCATTTTCCTCACTTATGAAAAAAATAATAATCTTAACATAGAAATAGCCTTTTCCCTTCCATTCCTTTTCTTTGCAGATTCGGATATCTTTTGAATTAATTTCCTTTTATTACAATTGACCATAATTACTCCATGCCTTTTAAGAATGACGGAATATTGGTTCACTGAAAGCCATTTATACCAGTGACCCTTCTCCTCTCCTTAACGGCATTGGCAAGACCGTCAAGAACTGCGACAGTGTCTTGCCATCCAATGCAAGCATCCGTGATGCTGACGCCGTACTGTAAGCCAGCCTTCCCTTCTTGTGGCACCTTCTGGCTGCCTGCAGGGAACATAATTAGCGACCCGACCAACGTATTTAGGCCTTTCAGGATCACCTACCTTCGTTGATGTTACTTTCAATCATGACGCCCATGATTCCGTCCTCTCCTTTGGAGATCTGCCCTGCCAATTCGGCGGCAACCAAGGGTTGGTTGTTGTGGTTTTTTAGCGAGTTTCCATGACTGCAATCTACCATGAGTCGCTGTCGCAGACCAGACTTTGCCAGGGCTGTCTTAGCTTCTGCAATGCTCTTCGAGTCAAAATTAGTACCACGACTTCCGCCGCGTAAGATTACATAGCAGTCCTCGTTCCCGACAGTGCCAACGATGGCTACAACTCCGGGTTTGGTGACAGAAAGGAAGTGGTGGGGATGTCTAACGGCGCCGATTGCATCAATTGCGACTCTCAGCGTGCCGTCCGTACCATTTTTGAACCCTACTGGGAATGAGAGGCCACTCGCCAGCTCTCGGTGCAGTTGACTCTCAGTTGTTCGCGCACCTACTGCTCCGGCCGAAAGGACGTCCGCAAGAAACTGTGGCGAGATGGTATCCAACATTTCGCTAGCAATCGGCATTCCTTTGTCCGTAAGGTCGACAAAAAGCTGTCTCGACATTCGCAGCCCCTTGTTGATGTTGAAGCTGTTGTCAATATCCGGATCGTTAATTAAACCTTTCCAGCCCACCGTCGTTCTTGGTTTCTCGAGGTAAGCTCGCATGACAATAAGCAACTCATCTTGATGTTTCTCCTTTTCCTTCAATAGAAGATCGCAGTATTCGAGGGCAGATTTTGGATCGTGTATGGAACATGGACCAATAATCACCAGCAGTCTCTGTTTCTCGTCTGTGCCATTTACCACGGCCACCACCTCTTCGCGGCTCGAGAGCACCGTTCTTTTCGACCTGACAGTCTGTGGAATCTCGTGTTGGAGAAGATCAGGGGGTGTTAGGGGATTGTAACCGCGAACTAAGAGACTAATTAGCCCCTTGGTCGTCTTCCTTGCTCCGGGGTCAATGCCTACTCCTCCAATCTTCGCTGTCGAGTTTGTTGCCTACGTTCTTATTCTCGATGTAGAAGCTCTAGTGGATAAGAAAATACAAGTCAGTCAATGGTTCAAGTTCATCCTTAGGATATTACGTTCGGGTACACTTACGGACATGATGGCGACGTTCCAGAGCGACTCTGATCTCTTGTCTGCTGTAATCTAGTCAATTTGGATAAAATGAACTGTTGACAGACAATTGGTTAACTGGAGGCAACGTAATCGATTGAGTGTCTTTTGTCGCAAAGAGATCGCAAAGAGACGGATCTACCTTTTCGGTTCTAAAAAAAAATTAGCCCACTCAAAGAGTCATAGTGGGGGTGGGTCAATTATATGAATTGATGAATTTTCAATGAAACTCCGAGGGGGTACCTGCTCCGATGGCGGGGTCACACCGCAACGGCTCGGCAGGGGTCCGGAGCTATACGTTGTATAGGTAGCTTCCAAGTTCAGGATTACATATGTACCTACCTAGGCACATGTAAGTTCTCTGATAATTACATATAGTTTGGTCGAATGTAAGGTACCCGATTTGACATCTCGCGCTTTCCTACAATACAGAAAACGTGCGTGAATTGACAGGATCGAATTCACTTACAAACATATGATACTATGTAGGTAGTTATGTTGAGCTGATCCCTTGTTCCAGCTTTATTATGCCTACTTAGGTAGGTACATACACAATCAAAGAAACTTTTGTCAAAAAATTAAATATGCTAGGAGTAGCATATCTAATCCATTATCATAATTCTCTTTCAAACCTCGGCCGGTCCGACATACTGGGACCTGTATATATCATGGATGTAATTGTTTGAGCCCGTGATCTGCATGCTTGAATATCATATCGAACGTTGATACGTACCAATCCTAGACTTCTTTCTTAAATTTCTTGGTGTCATTTATTCTTCCATACGCCCACTTCAACAGCATCGTACTCCCGGTCATTAGAAACGCAGAGAATGTAAAAAGAAGCGAGCGCTGCCATGTGCTTAGGATATCAAAGATGGGATATGGATACCTTTGAAGAGGTTAGGAACCAACAAAGCTCTTTTTAAGGACATACGGAACAACAAAGGATCTTCTTACCAGCCGTTGTGGGAGAAACAATACTCAACCCAAAACCAGTATAGGAACGCCAAGCATTCGCTTAGAGCTAACGCCGAATAGCGATGTATAGTCCACGGCGGACTAAGAAGCAGCAGATCTATCGTTAGGAATAGTGCGGGTGCCGCATGAAAGCCGAAGTCTGGAAGAAAGTCTAGCTGGAACTCCGGTGGAAAAACGAGGCTTTTGTCGATTGCGCAGAGTCCCCAGTAAAGAATGCTAATCAATACCTCCAATGGCGTCGAGCATATGGAGAGCACATTCTTAAGTTTGAATAGCCGCGAGGAGAGAGTAACATCAGCCAGGAAACCGACAACGTATGTGCATAACGCAAGAGTTAGCCCGATAATCGTAAGAAACTGGAAGTGTCCGCCAAATGCGGCTGACATTGGAGTTTCCCACGTGAAGAGAAACCTGAAAGAGGCTATAAACGACAATATTCCCACCAAGTGAAGTAATATGGAAACTTGTCTAGACGGGGACGCGATCCTCTGGAGCGGATGACGAGTTAGAGTGGCCATTTTTAGCTGACAAAATGAACGATGATGTGATGTAACCAGATCTTCCAATTTCCCCTTTACACTAAATGACGGTTCATATATGTAGTATTAAGGGAAATGCAGCCAAAGATTGAATAGCAACAAAATAAAGTACTTGACCTTATGGGAAAAACTTGGAAGGAAAGGAGGTAATTAGGTCAGACTGTATTTTAGGTATGCACCTATTACTAGGTACATACATATGTGTGGTATTGTGGATGTACTATCCGGTACGTCCGGCATCAACCCAGGGTCCCAGGTACCGATAGCGCTATCTACTGGTCCAGCTGTTGCTAAAACTTGTGGGACCACACATGTTTTAGATGTATGTATGTACATAAATACACATCAACCATCTCGGCACCTCGGAGAATATCAAAGTAGCGATGAGAAGAATTAGGTTGGATTGAACTCGTTGCTCGTCTCTTTTATGATATACTCTACACATTCGTGATTTAGCTTGATGTTCGGATTCATAACTCCGCGACCAAGTCAAGCTTTTGATATCAGTATGTATCACCGAACTATGGGTAAGTACTTATTATACTATATCGACATTGAGGATCTTAATATCTTCCTCTGGCTTTTCCTTATGGGTCCGTACATTCTCTATCTTGTGAATAACGTCTAATCCCTGTACCGCTCTTCCGAACACCGTGTGCTTGTTATCCAGCCATGGTGTCTTTTCTGTGGTTATGAAGAACTGGCTTCCGTTCGTATTCGGACCAGCGTTCGCCATGCTGACAGTGTAGGGCTTGTCGTGTCTGAGAGTACTGAACTCATCCTCAAATTCCTTACCCCATATACTTTCGCCACCTGTCCCGTCACCCAGGGGATCACCTCCTTGGATCATGAATTTGCGTATTACTCTATGGAAGACGGTGTTGTTATAGTAGCCACGTCTTGAGTGGGTCACAAAATTCTCGACGGCCTTTGGTGCGGCATCCGGAAAGAGCCGGATGTGGATATCTCCATACGTCGTGTGGAGGACAGCTGCCGTACCAGTCTCGCTCGTCTTCTTTTCGACTGTCTTTTTAGGGTTTAATACGGTTGGTTTCTCGTTTTGAACATCTCTTTCGGACCTAGATATTTCTTCGTCGTTCGTAAACATATAGAACCGAACTTTCCCAACTGCCGTCGCGAAGAGTATCGGATCTCTCGTCTCTGATTCTTGTAGAAGAGGGTTACTTGAAGCTGCCATCGCCACAGTCGTGACTCCTTTTTTCTGGGGCTGCCCTTGATACAGAGCTAGATTGACAGGGCGGATATGTTCATCTTTTCCGTACACCTTCACAACCTGATTTGTAAAGGTATTCAAGACTTTGACGCCGAATATGGAACCATACAAAATGAAATGACCCGACTCGTCGAAGATGACGTTGACCTTATTTTGAATTGAAGCGGATTCGATATCGCGCTCCGCAGCAAGTCTTCTTCCGAAATCAACACCATCTAACTTTTGCATGGCCGTTCCAGCTCGTTGCATCTCTTCAATGACCTGTAACGACTCGTCATATGTCCGGTACAGTTTGGCGGACGCAAATTCGAAAACCCGAATTTTTCGATCGGGTATGGAGAATGTGACAAACTGGTGGCCTGAAGGAGACATAGTCAGAGAAACCGGGGTCGACTTCGCCTTCTTGAAATCGAAGAGGCTGGTAGAGCTTTTGTATTGGAACACGTTTTCCGGTTTCTCATAATTGGCACTCGGGGACCAGTATTCAAGCATCCCGTTGTCATCAGCAGATACCACGCAGTCGTAGGCATCGTTGAAGGCCATTATTGATACGGGATTCCTGTGCAAGTTCTTGATTATGTGTATGGGGGTTTGATTTTCTCCTCTGCCATCATATATATAAATCAAGGGTCTCGAATCGTCCGAAACAGCCAGAAGCGGTAGAGATGCGCCGAGTTGATGCACCCAGCAGACACATTTGGGTGCATAGTCGAGAGTCAACATCGCAAGGAGATCGAAGGTGACAACATCAAATATCTTGATGCTCTTGTCTACTCCTGCTGTTACAAAGCTTCGACCATCCTGGCTGACAGAGACGGACCGTATATCGCCTTGATGGGCTTTGAACTCCTTTACGAATTCAATCCCTTGTGCCATCTTCTTCCAGAACTTAACTACCCCATCGGTAGAAGTGGTGATTAGAAAATCAGATCGTGTGACATTCACAAATGATAATTGTTCTTTATGCATTAAAGACTTGTAATATCGTGCTGATTTCGGAAGTGCTTCAACGTATAGCTTCTCGTGTGGTAGTCTTCGCCGTTTCTTCTTAGGTGCCGATGCCGAAGAGGGCAGTTGAGGTCCCATATCATCATCTGAGGAACTGTCTAAACCTAGTTGTTAATGAAACTTCTACTAAAAGAGTGTCAAGGTTTTCTACCATCGCTGTTATTATCCGCAAAGTCGGAATGACTTCTCTTATTGCTTGCTTCGGCCATTCCGTACCTGGAATCGTCTTGTGCTGTCGCGATGATAGATTAGCTTGTTGGAAAGAAGACGAAGGTGTGGTATGTGCAATGTTTAAAGGATTTGAAAAGCTAGTCCTTTAATTGACGATTTAATAATGAATAAAATTGAAAAGGAGAGGGCGTTTCGTCATCCTGCATGTCTATTAGGTAGTGGGAGTTGTTGAAAATGGAAGCTACTTCATAAGATAGCTCAATTTTTTAGGCTTAACGTCGCGTCGCGTATTGCACAAGCTTTCAAGGTTCACCTAAACATTTTAGTGAAGTACCTAATACCCGGGAAACTTTCTAAGGTCATCGGCATTTATGACATCCGACGGTACGTCACGGACGTACTCTAAATGTATTCAAGTACCTACTTACAGCACACCTCCACATAATACATGCCTACTATGTAGTACAATGCTATCAGACACATGTACTGTGTAGCTACTACTAGGTACATATGTACAATGCATGTACTAGGTACCTACGTATGTATTTAATCACTACAACCCCTTGTGAACCGTTCCCTACCGCAGAGCTGCCGCATCCGCTTCCGAAACCTTAACAGTCTGGCGGTATCGCAGCCTTAGAGCCCCACGATTCGAAAATATGATAGATGAGCATAGTGTACTATGTAGGTACCGTACTTCCGATAGTACCTATGTAGTAGTGTGCTCCAACAAGCACAGATCATATTAGCGCCATGCGTACGTGCGATGTGCGATGTGCGATGTGCGATGGACGATATCGCTAAACCTGATCGAATTACTATTAGCATAGTAAGTAATACTATTGTATTTTGTACTATTGTACAATACCAGCACGAAATCGAGCTACGGGTGTTGATCGGATATAACAGCATACTACCTAAACTCTCCAGCCAGTCAGCGCCTCCGTCTTGCGTGAAGCGGAAAGCGGGGTAGCACGTGTATACGGGGTTCTAGTATAGTCATAGTGTGGATTGGATATCATTTAGACTGTGTTATAGCTGTGTAGCAATTATGCGCTAGCCCTTTCTTTTCTTCCTTCTTTTTCCTCGCTTTCTCGCATGAGTCCCTAGTCACCGGGACCAAGAGTAGGCCAACTACAAATGATATTTCCACCATTATCACTACTACCACCACCAATACCACCACTAATAATTGATATTTCGTGGCCCACGTAACCATCCCAGGTGTTCCTCGGTTTCAATGCAGAAAGGAGCTTGACCAATTCTAGACATCGCATGTGGTTGGGGTTTCTTGCAGGATGTGCGCTTACCACTACCACTATCACTATCACTAACACTACCACTACCACTACCACTGCCACTACTCCTACTCCTACTCCTACCGCGTCTACGTCCACGTCCACGTCCACATCCCCTGGTCCTCGACCTTATCTTCTCGCATTGCTAGACTACCTAAAGATAGACGGTCCAACAAGTTTCTGTTGTAAACTTCTCACGCGAGAGAGGAAAGGCCACAGGCGCAGGGCTATATATCAATCACAATCCCATCCATCCCCATTCCCATCCCCATCCCCAATCCCATCCATAAAATCGCCCTCCTACCATACAACCCATACTTCTCGCAACCGACTCCTCGGGACTGCAACTGTACCATCTCGTCCCATCCTTCAGTTTCGCACCTCCTCTTCCTGCATTGGTCAGCGAGCAGTGTAACAATCCTTCCCAAGAAAAAAGAAGAATAAGAAGAAAAGAGAAGAAAAACTACCTCTCAAGCCGAGAGTCCTGCATGTCGAATATGCGCCACAGTCGCCGCTGGAACGAGGGATATTGTGCTCGTGCAAGTTCCCACACTTAGGCCATTCATTGTCTCTCTAGGCAGGAGTCTCCGGCGTATAATGCCACGCCCGAAAAGACCCGGCGCACCTGAACCGAAACGGCGAAGTCGAAATGGATGCTGGTATGTTTCACTTCCCCGTTTGACCTTCTCTTCTCATATCCGTCTCATCGCTTGTTGCGTTGTGTTATGCTATGCTATCTACCTGCGTTGGTTGATCTATTACGCTAACTTAATTACAAGGCCGTGTAAAAACCGCAAAATCAAATGCGGCGAGGAACGGCCAAATTGCTTAAAGTATGCCCCCTATAATTATGATTATTTATTATTATTATTTATTACTTTTCATCAGTATTGATGTTTTTTTTTTTTTTTTTTTTTTTTTTTTCAAACTTCGTCTTTACATTCGCAATTTCGCGAAGCTTATCCGTGACCTGCTAACGGTTGCTGCTTAAAAGTTGTCAGAGGACGGGCGAAACATGTGACTATAGCATCCGTTTGAACTGGGAAGGTCGAAGGGGAAAACGACCTGAACCCGGTGTCATAGACTTTGGCCGAGAAGTTCTATCGCCGCCATTGCCCGCCAGAGGGTTCAAGCTAGTCCACCAGTATCCTCTATCTGACGCCCCAGGAACGCGGAGACTTGAACCCCTGACCGGTCCGGCAACTCAGCCAAAGGCTAGAGTACTTCCCCAACCCGTAATCCCTTTAGAGAATTCACCATCTACGAGTGTTGACGATACAGACTCTTCCTCTATGCCTAATAGTAAGCGCATGAAGCTGACGTCGGATTATCAGTCGCCTGATCCCCAATCGGCGCGACTAATTGAGCATAGGCATAATTCCGCGGCGAGTTCAACTTTAGATTCTAGCGTGGCCTCTTTCAGGTTTGCACTTGGCTCTGGCTTGTCGGCTGGCTCTCCACTAACTCCTACTACGTCGTCTACATATAGCGATGATGATCAAAGACACGCAAGTCGGAGACTTTCCGTAAACTCACTTTTATCGGCGCCCCCTGGCCCTCAGGCCTTGCAAGATGAAAACGCTGGCCGCCCAAGGACTGGCCTTCCACCGATAGACACCCGGGCGCGCGGCTCGACAGGAACTACCTATCATGGAATTGACAGAGGTTTTCCGGACCATGATCTGGGCAGGAATGACGATATGATTGCAATTAGTGGGTCGTCACCGTTACTACAGCGCGAGTTTACGGACGCTCCTTTTAGCGAACAAGGGGACGATCCGGTTTGGACCGAATTTGGATTCGGGGTAGAGACTAACGAGTTTAACGACGAAGAGGGTGGATACTATTCAAAGCCGGTATCAATACATATACCTCGAAATCTCGAGCCCCTTCCATCAAAGTAAGCGGGACTCACCAGGAAAGAGGATATGTCGACTATACAACAAGTGCTGACATCCCAACAGGCTCATAGATAATCCTATGAACCTTCTTGTAAGTAGTCTCAACCTCAATTTCCTTTTCAGGTCACATCTAACATCTAATAGTATTTCGTAAGTCGTTCCATCAAACTCGAGGCTGTGAATATTACTTACTTCTCTCCAATTAGCACCATTTCTTGAACCATACAGCTCGAGGTAAGTTGGCTTCCTAATGGCTGCTTGATCCTGCACTAACCCTTTGTGAAGTCCTCGTCCCTTACGATGATCCACATGCCAACCCTTTTCGAATAATTCTCCCACAGATGGCTGTCAAGGACGATAACCTCTTAGCGCTTCTGCTAGCATATTCAGGTAAGAAGGACAATAGCGCCAGTGCCAGAATCATGACCTAAACCAATTTCACAGCTTCTCACAGAGCACGAGTCTTGAATCATCCCGAACCTACAATTCGAATCGCCTACTGGGTGGACGACGTATTCCCTGCCCTTCGGCAGGCCCTAGATGACCCAAATAGGAATTTCTCCAATGCGAACTTGGCAACAGCTATTATGCTAGCTTCCCTTGAGATAATCTCACCTAAAGTATTCGGATATGACATCTCGTGGCAAAGGCATCTGGGCCTCGCGAGAGAACTTATAACCGCTCGCCCTGGCGGTCTCCGCGGATTACAATCTAACTTCCGCCATGATCCGGTCTGCTCCTTCCTATGGAGCTGGGCTGCATATCTTGATGTCATCGGAAGTCTTAGTGGAGGCCCCAAAGGTTCCTCATCGGCCTGGATATTCGACTATGAATTGGATGACATCGATGACGGTTACGATGAGATAGACTGTATAATGGGATTCACTACACGGTGCATCTATCTTCTTGCCAAGATTGCTGATCTTGCCCGTAAGTGCGATATCGAGCGCATTGGAGATGATCTTAATATACGGCACAACTGGGAGCCGAGCGAAGAAGTATTCAAGCAGGCCTCAAAGATTGAGGAAGCTGTTACCGAGAGCATGGTCCAATCCCCGGTACCTTGTAAGCATATACATAAGAAAGGCGACGTGGAGAAATGGGACAGGCAGGAGATGGAGGCAACAAATGAGGCGTTTCATTGGGCTGGGCTAGTCCATCTTTACCGTAGGATCATGGGGAAGCCGTCTGAGGACAGGACTGTGCAGAAGGCGGTACAAAAGATCATTGGATGTTTTGGCCGCATTCGATTGGGTGGAACAGCAGAGTCGTGTCTTCTATTCCCAATGTTCACTGCAGGATGTGACGCTAGGGACAAAGGGCAGAGAGACCTGATTCTTCAAAGGTTCGTAACGGCCGAGAATCACGGAATGACACAGGCAAGTTAGACGAGCACACCTTCTAGGTCATTAATTCTAACAGGGTCCAGATACATAATGCACGCCGGCTAATGCAAAAGGTATGGGAGACCAAAAAACCTTGGGAAACTTTGGTTAGCACGGAATTTATTGGGTAGTAGATTCGGTAACTGGGATAAAGGGAAGGGATAGGAACCATATAATATTTTCTATGTGGCTTAGGGACTTGCGGATTGATACCAACGATACGGATCATTGTAACCATGACTGTGGTTTATACGTTATTGGGGTTATGTACCGGGATGGACGAGTATATGACGTTTTCAAGTCATTATTGAATTGTCATAGCACGAAATACATAAACGTCTAAGCTTATGTAACATAATACATGTCTACGGTATATGCTATGACGATAGTACTATACGAGGTAGGTAAGTAGGTACATGTAAGTACGTGGAGTGGAATTGATTAGGTACCTTCAATGTTGTTACATATAGAACAGCCATATGTAGGTACGAAGTACTCTGTACCGTCCCGCTATTTAATACTCTTGGCATTTGGATCCCGGGTACAACATTGTACTGTGTACGGTTAGGTAGGTATTATGCATACATGGTTTTCGATTAATACCCCACTACCATCGCAATACCCACGACTTCAAAGAAGTTAAACCTTTGACGCGTTACAATTTAATATCTGCACCCGTAATGCTCAATCTATTCGATCCGAACTAATCGATCGCATCGATCGCAATTATTAGTTCTCCTCGATTATATAAATCGGAAAACGAGATAAAATCAACCATGGATATTGACGATATCTTGCGAGAAGTCGATCCTACATTCGACTCAATTCCAGAAGAAACGCGCGATCTCCAGGCGCTAACACGTGCTTGGATGGCAGAAAGATCCTCACCCGAACTACTCGAGTATGCGACACCATGCGTATTTCTCTACATCTATGCTTGACGCCTCAACACTAATAAATACCTGTGTCCTCCAGCTGGCCAACCGACAGTCTCTTCGAGCGCATCAACGAGCGCATTAAGCAGCAGATTGAAAAGATCGAAGACATGACTGGTGATATGGACCCCAAGACTAATTTCGCATTAATCGTTATACAAACCGAGCTCGAACGTTACAAATACCTGGTACGGGGCTACCTAAGGGCCCGCATAGCTAAGGTAAGAGGACCACACGCCATTCTACCTATCCGTTACTGGTGTTAAAAGGAATTCATTTTAGATCGATAAGCACACCCTGCATTATCTCTCTAGCCCTGTGCTCCAGACCCGTCTCTCGCCGCCAGAATTGGCATATGCGACACGTCATCAAGCCCTGCTCCATAACCATTACCTATCTTCTTTCCTGTCATCTTTCCCTGTACCTCTTCAGAACCTTAACGACACTGCCGGAAACATTAGCATGGTCGACACCCCGGATCTTGATACTGCTGTATTCATTCGCCTACTTAGGGATACGCTTGTCGAGGGTCGCGGAACGGACGCCGATGGTGAAATGAATGGGAAGAACGGCGATGTTGTCATTCTGAGGTGGGCCGACGCGAAGAAGCTGGTTGAATCGGAGTCAGCAGAGATTATATGAAGCCAAAACACATCCATAACCGATTTACCTTGTACCGGTTTGCTCCGGTGTGTTCAGTCTTGTGGAAGACTAAGAGCCAGCCGCAGGCCTCCAGTACCATTTCTTCTTAATGCCCCATTCGAGCCTAGGAGACTTAACCATCCTATCGTCTTATGATATGATGAATTGGCGTGTATACCTCGACAATTATTCATCTCACGAAAGCAAATTCCACGACACGCGAGTGATACCCGATGCCTCAAGGGAGGGTCTTAATGGCCATACGGGACTATTATGAATAACGGGCAAACCCGGCGACGAGCAAATCTCTCTATAGTGTTTTCCGGGCCCGGGGACATGGCGAGCAAGAGCTAGACCCGTTATCCTTGGATATAGGATAAATGCACGAGGCAGTTACGATTATGCCACACCCATCGCGCAAGCATTTACCATGGAATCGATTGAGGATTTTTTTTTAGCGGAAATCCATTGAAAGTACGATCCTTTCTAGTGCTGAGGATATGTCAGATACCATTTCTTACCAGATGAAGGGTTCCTTATCAGGGCTTCTAAGAACGACAGTTGGTATAGTAGTTAGATGACTGCGTATACTACATAGGTAGGTACCTATGAATCCATGAGAGAAAATCGCCACGCTCATCATAACCTCGAATGCTATAATTACATACATACATACATACATACATATATGTATGTACCTAGTAGGTAGGTACTACTAGGTAGGTATGGAGACAATCAGATACCTACTAGTATTGAAATAGTGGGGTAATCTGAAAAGAGAGAGGCTTCAGTGTGGGTACCCAGGCAGCTAGGTAGGTAGGTATGTACCACTACATGTAGGTAAGGTCCACGGGTATGAGTGAAGTGTGATGCTACGCTAGGTACCTACATTTTGATCTTTCCCCGCCACAGAGAAATAGTCGCAACCATGATCTTTGTTCTTCCAATGTTCAACGTTCTTCATTCGACATTTTCTACCAAATACATACTTCACGTATACGTCGTCTTTCGTCGCTTTCCCATACATTCTGGAAGTGAAATGTACCAGTTAGTCGAGTTATGACTTGTACAAAATT
This sequence comes from Annulohypoxylon maeteangense, assembly GCF_022496945.1. Classification (NCBI taxonomy): domain Eukaryota; kingdom Fungi; phylum Ascomycota; class Sordariomycetes; order Xylariales; family Hypoxylaceae; genus Annulohypoxylon; species Annulohypoxylon maeteangense. Next base: position 181,220 of record NW_025953274.1, read on the forward strand.
CATGTGGTCATTGATCAACTATAGCCTTGCGGTTAAGGAGTCTTGATCCTTATCTTCTTACCTCTTCCGTTGATGGGACGATTGGGCACCTATCTACAAAATAAATACTTCTCGCATCTGCAGGCACTCATAAGTTTATCATAATGAGTGACCTTCAGAAAGCTTGGGCCAAGAATCGCTTGAGCGCTCTTCCTGCCGAGAGTTTCGATGAAAGGGAAGAAGAAGAGACCGGCCATGTCCCCGAGCTTCCGGAACATTTTGACGACGATTCGTCTTCGGCCTCGTCAGCTTCTTCTACGGGAACCGTTATCCCATCTCCGAGCCAAAATCTATTTGCTAGACCACAGGGGTAGTCCCTCTCAACCTAGATGCGCTCACTTCCACGGCAGCTGATTTTGGTATACAGCGCGCCGAGAGGACGGTCTTTACAGCAGATCCCCTGGACTACCTACTTCGAGAGGGAGTTATTCCTACATGACCAAAGTAGTCCTACAAATCCAACGATCCATGCTTACCTCACCTCTCCTGTCGGGAAAGGCCCTCTGTTCGTCATGCACCATGGTGCTGGCTCGTCGGGCTTATCCTTTGCCGTGGTCGGGCATGAGATTCGGAAACGCCTTCCGTCCGCTGGCATCTTATCGCTCGACGCAAGGGGTCACGGTTCGACCACCACTCCCGACAGCCAAACAGTCGATCTCAGTCTCGAGACCCTTGCTTCAGATTTCCTCTCTGTGATCTTACTGGCCCGGAAGGAGATGAAATGGCCAGAGCTGCCACCCATAATTTTAGTTGGGCATTCCCTTGGAGGTGCAGTAGTCACCGAGGTTGCGAAGACAGGAAAACTTGGTAATGCCGTCCTAGGATACGTCGTTCTTGATGTGGTTGAGGGTTCGGCCATTGATGCCCTGCAGAGCATGCACACCTATCTCTCGACGCGCCCAGCCGGCTTCCCTACCCTAGAATCAGGGATCGATTGGCATATACGAACTAGGACGATTCGCAACTCACTCTCTGCACGCACGAGCGTCCCTGCCTTGCTCATGCTCCAAAAAAGCCCTGGGGACTCGAGGCCGTGGAAATGGAGGACGGACCTTGGTGCCACGCAGCCCTTCTGGGAGAACTGGTTTGTGGGGCTGAGTAAAAAATTCCTCGGGGCAAAGGGCGGGAAGCTATTACTTCTTGCCGGGACAGACAGATTAGACACGGAATTAACAATCGGTCAAATGCAAGGTTCGTTTCATTTACACTACGTTGAATTTGATCAGTTCTAGAGGATTGATTTGTCTATTATATAGGAAAATACTCCTTGCAGATATTCCCGGAAGCAGGACATTTCATACACGAAGATTTGCCGGAGAAGACGGCGATATCACTCGTGGATTTTCACAAGCGTAATGATAGAAGCGCTTTAGTACTACCCCCTAAGGTGTCCGATCTTCTCAAACAGGGCAAGAAGGTGTAGTAGTCCGTCGACCAAATATAAATGGGTTAGGGTAGTTCTCGCGAGTGTTCCATTGACTAAAGAATCATGTCCTCTGTAAGAGGATATATTATCGTGATCATTATTCTACCCTCGCACGGTGTGCTTTTCCGCTCTTAGCTATCGTGAATGTTCCAATGTCTCTTCATGTTTTTTTTTTTTTTTTTTTTTTTTTTCAAATATCCCCTCCTGCTCCATCTAATCGGCAAGTCCCCGCCATGCAAATGCAGATATGTTTTCGTTCGCCAACTCACCCCGAAATCTGAAATGGGATATCTACTCGCCCAACGCCATTGAATGCATTTTCCTGCAATCCCTTCTTAGGTAGGTACTGCTATAGTTTCCGCTAGTTGCGTTTCTCCTTGGGCGCGAGCCCCTCGTTCCGATAACCCCTTTTTAGTTTGTGGTTTCGACCGCGACTCCCCAGTGCTCCCCCCTGCGGCGAGTGCACTGTTGTTGACTTTCTTATCCTTCTTCCCTGCAGTATCAGGATCGATATCACGACTGATATCAACCTCGCGAGCTCGCTCTATTAAATGATCAAGGTCGAGTAGTTCGCACATTTGTGTGTAACTCTTGCAGCTGCTGAGAGAGCGATAAACATACTGCTTCCCCGGCACGAGCTGGCAAAGCAAAAATTTGGTGTTTCCGAATTTGTTTTCGACCTCCATGGCGTAGCGAATATACTGTTCTACCACTTCGTTCCACGGCAGGAAACCGCCGTCGGCCCTACTCTTGAAACAACTAGGGTTCCTCTCGGCCTGAGTTGCTATCATGGCACCATCGGCGCCGTATTCTTCCATTAGCTCAAGGCCTTGGTCTCTGTCCTCAACGTCGCCATTCATAATGCATGCAACGCCTGCTTCCCGACATATGTCTGCTACCATACGGAGTTGGCCTCGAATAGCTCGCTCTCTAGGCCGCATGGGGGTTGTTCGACAATGCACCGTTAGACCTGTTATGCCAGTAGCGACAAGCCTTCTCACCAATGCTTCTGTCTCTTGCGCGGTCTCAAGGATCCTGATCTTTACGCTGATCCCGATTTCAAATTCGGGGGTTATGTTCTGGACTAGTGCTTCTAGAATGGAACATAGCTTATCGGGAGTCCGAAGTAAAGCGGCCCCCATACCATCGTGCGTGCTGAAGGGCTTGGGGCATCCGGCGTTCACGTCGATTCCTGCAACGTCGGCGGCGACTAGTCTAGCTGCCTGTACCGCATAGTCGGGATTAGATGTGCCGATCTGAAAGATGAGCTTTCGTCCTTCTTTTTCGGGGTGCATTCTATATATGACACTATCTTTTACGTCTGTTGGTGGGGTCCTGGTACCTAGCGATGGTTTCCTTGTCCATTCAATCGTCCTGGTTTCTGGGTTGAATCGTCTCGTCGTTCCGATCATAGATCTATCTACAGTTTCGGGTCCTACGTAGCGATAAGTGACCTATTCTGAATACCGAGAAGATGATGTAGAAGTGGGAGGAGACGCACCCCATACTAAGTCAGCGCCATAATGAAGAGCCAGCAGTCGCGATGGTAGCTCTCCAGAACGAACCATGGGCGCGAGGACAATTTTGCCTCTGTAATCAACGCCATTGCGAGGGATTGGTACCCTCTTCAGCTCAGGCGCCATGATAAGTTTCATTAGGTAACGGGACCATGACATACCAAAAAGTCGGGAGGAGAGTGATTAGGAATTGCTATAAATTAGCTGAAAGTAATGAATATACCTACCTGGCTATGTCCGGGACATAATACATAGGTAGGGTGCAGCAAAAAATTTGGTAATCTAATCTTATCTAATCCATATCTAATCAAGCAGCTACTGTACATATGTACTACATACCTAGGTACATATGTAGGTGTATAGGCAAAAACAAGCATTTCCATCATCCGTCCGAAGGACATTATATTATAGGGTTTCCATATTGGACGACCCTACCCCTTCTCATCTACTCCACTATTTGAAGTTTCCCGACAGCTCGAGGAGCTAACATCGTATGTACCTAGATATGCATATGAAAGCTAATAAAGATAAGTCTGGTGCCGCTCGATGCATTTCACGTAAGCTAGGTAACTTGGGTCATTTCGCCACAGATGAAACAATGTAATTCTATAATTCCTACAACAACTTGGAATATAAACGAATAAGTACATATTAACCATCCCTGTAAACGTTACTTAAGCTGCCAGGTACCCTTAAATGAAAAGGTTACTCATTATAAATGCGTATAATTATTTAGCTAAAGTTATTATATTTATTATGGCACTTGGGTTTTGCTATCTACCTATACGAATATTACTTGATGCTAAGAATAGATTGATTTTGAACTCCCGGGATTGTCGAAGGGTTTCGTTCCGACCCGAAACTTTGTTATTCAATGAAATCTGACATGTACCTAAAACCAAAGCAGGAAATATTCCAATGCCTACTTCTGTACATACATAAGTAATACCTAGCCACCCTTCTTATGTAATAAAGAGATAAACTACATGTAGTAACCTTAAAGCATGTGTTTTTATCATTGTCGTTCATAAATTAAGTACCTAATCAAGTATGTTGTCACGTTTTCGATATCTAGTAAAAACGTTGAATTGTTTTATGATAGCTGTAAAAATCTACTAGTGCTAGCTACATTAAAATTCGCCTGGCACTCCGTATATTAGGTACAATACCTAATAGGTAGGTAGGTAATAAATGAAACGACTCGGGAATATGAGATATTATTAGTCAAGCTTTATTGTGTCATTGTCGATCGTTGTATTTTTATGCGCTAAACAAGGCTTGCTTATTGATTATTGCCTTTTATTGCGTTGTTGTTGCTTCTTATCCAGAGTACGTAGTCTCGTCCTTTTAAGGTCTCACGTCAGCTTGCGGGCTAGTAATTCTAGGAATGAATCCGTCCCTGCAGCTTGTTGCCGGGCGTACGTCATCGAGCGTTTATGTACTATATACTCAAGCAACGCAAAATCCTGAGTCTATTAAAGGTATTCGTGTTTATGAGCCACATGTTATGTTCGAACTCCTGACTCTTTGCAGCGAAGATTTAACTACGTTTTTTAACCCGTGATGGGACTCGGAAGAAGCCCGAGGAAATATTGGATGCTGCGGCTGAATGTATGGTTCTGCGGATGCTTGACAACGCACATACGGCGTACACAATTTTGATGTTACTGTATGTACCTAGGTACCTAGTAGGCTGAGCCAGCCTGGACCGGTATTGATTTCCTGCGGTACATGGACATATCTAGGTAGCACTTTTATCCAGCTAACGCGTACCTTAACAAGTATTTTTATAAATATTTTCAAACGAATATAAAATATCTGTTTATGTGGATTGTATATTCAATAACGTCTTTTTTTTTTTTTTTTTTTTTTTTTTTTTTTCCCGAAAGGATATATAAAAAGCCCTTGTACTTAATCGTGTACTTATGTATTCGTAAGTACCCGGTAGCGACTTTCAAAGTAGGTACATCTATCAAGTACATGAGTACGAAAACCCGCCCTGCCTTTCCTGCTTAGCTCCACAAACAGCCGACGTCACCCCCCTCCCCAAAACGTATTTCAATACTCAGACTTTTGGAAAATTACCTACATTCAGAAGTTATAATAATATAATAATCGCACATTTCAAAGGTGCAAGTGTTTTAGTAGATTATTACACTATTTCCCTCCTGAGAGTTCCATGTCGCCCTTCTTCTGCGTATTGTCTAAGAATTATTAGAATTAGCACAGAACTTTTCCCTTTCTTTCGAGTGAAACAACCAGCCATCCTCCTATCTTCCTACTCATAAGAAAATCGCTTACCCACCAGGGCGTTCCGCACTATCGAGTCCACGCATCCGGGACTCGTCACGCTCAGAGCCACCGCGCCCACCTCTCCTCAAGGATCACCGTTGCTTGACGGGAACTCTCGTTAATACTAGCTAGTGGAGCTGTACCAGTTTGTACCGAGATACCTAAAACTAAGACATCGGACTACACGTGCATCGTTTCCATCGGATACTTACCTACATAGGTACCTGGCAAACCCTGTCTGCAGAAAAAGAAAAAAAAGGGCTGTGCTTGCTTGTTCATTCCTAGACCAAAAACATGGCTTCTTCAAGTAAGTCGGCGAGCCAAGCCTCCATTTATACTTCCCTTCCCTCCCTTGAAACTGCCTGTCGCTCGAGAGAGAGCGGTGGAGAGTCGATGTCTCCCGGTGACAATATTTCTTTCAAAAACAAAATCGAAGCAAACAAACATCCATCAGACGTACCTCAGAGCCATAAAGGGACCGCTTCAATGTTTTCCGCAAGATCGCGGTTTGACCGCTTGTCATCCTTCTTTCCGTCACTGATCAGTACTCACCATGCAGGTAATCCCGCAGGTGGCCTTCACCGCAAGCCAATGTCCGACGAATCGCCCGTTCAAGACGGACCACCGAGTCTACCGAGTTTACCGCTAGTGCCATCCGACCAGAATGAAGGACTTGGAACCACGATTCCGAACGAACCTTCCGACAACTCCACTACCGCCCGCCCCATCACAGATCACAGTAGGAACCCATCCGAGGGCGATAGCACAAGTCCCTCCGTGGGTAAATTACGCAAAGGTGCTCCAGTACTAGACAAGATACCTCCGATCGAAAGCTTCGACGCTCCTCCAAGGGTGTCTACCTTTCACTTCACAGAAACTCAATCGTCTCCAAAACTTAAGAAGGAGCAGAGACAGCGAAGTAGCTCCGTCACTAGTAGTAGTCATAAACCATCAAATTCTCAAACGGGCCTAGCGCCTCGGCAAGCCTCGCCAACGTCTGAGTCAAGAACTCGAAGTGTATCTGCGCAACCGCCTGCCACGCGATCGACTCCGCCGTCTGGAAATCTAGCCGTTTCCACTGCAGCTACTGCAACCACTGCGGCCGTGTCTCGTCCAGGGTCGAGCAATGGAAGCCAAAGCCCAACCAGAGATGCCGAACGACGCGGGCGATTGAGGAGAAGTTGGCTTCCGGGAGGAAGGTCAAGATCCCACTCGCAGGGTCATATACATGTGCATAGTTCGGCGGCATGGATTCTCGGGCAGAACGCAGATTACAACACGTCATTTCTTTCTAACGGTGAAAAGGTACCGGAGTTATGGAACGAAGGCGGAAACATATTGATCTACCTGGATCCTAAAGGTGTTGGCGCGGGACCATCGTTCAAGGTGCCTTCGTTTGTTGTGGATTATTCACTGGTTTTTGCCGAGCTTATTGAGGCCGAGATGGCATCTCCGACCAGCTCAGGGAGGAGTCGCGCCCGCAGTTTCCTTGGCCGCGATAGTCTTTCCATCGAAGATGCAACCAGAAGGGTTCAGTCGCCCCCCTTACCCGAGTCCGAGTGGAACGGGGAGTCACGTCTTTATCTCCCCGTATCTATGTCCACTCCCGAACATAGATCACAAGCTGACATGGAGCGATTGGTATCGATTCGGAACATGTTTGCATTTTTAACTGGCCAACCATTGGTATGTACCAAGGAACAGCCAACCCTATTCAGCGTATTTCTGCACATCTCCGCCTTATTGAAAGAATTCGAGTTTACGAACGCCGACGGCTCAACTTTTGGCGATGCCGTCGAGATGAGCTTCGGCTTCTTCATGGACCAGATGGCTCTTGCGGATGTGAGACATAGTAGAGAGAAGACGTTAGAGTCTCTCATTCTAGGTGAGCGGATGCGATCGATGAGCCTGTACAATGAAGCGTTTGCCCATGCCGTGGGTAAATACTCGGCAATTCGAGACCTAAACTCTCCTTTGTGGAACCAGGTGTCTCGCACTACGCGTGAGCGATTAGAACGCGCATATTTCGAACTCGTAACTCGCCAGAACGGTGTTAATAATAGGTTGGAGTCGTTTGAATTCCCGGCCCTGTTTTCCGGAGTCGCCAACTCGACGTCCAATCAAGATTATAAGGACGTCAAATTCCACACCTGGAAGAGGTCTTTCGGCAGGATGAGACAGTTTGTTCTCAGCTATTACAAGTCGAATTTCGGGAGCTGGCCTCCGAAGGCCCGCAGCAAGAAGAACCCGTTCACAGAGAGTGGTCTGAACCGACAGGTCCTTAAGATACTCTACTCGGATTTCTGTGCCCTGTACGACCTCCTCGTTGACCGTGAGTCGATAACAACACGGGTGATTGACCAGAGTGCGGAGGAGACAACCGGCGACCACAAGAATCCTCACCTCTCGGCTTTGCGCAAAGTTCTCGGGGAGTTCGACCAATCTTCGCCTCCCGTACTCCCTCCGATTCCGTTTGATCTTCCCAAGCTACCCGATATGACCAGCGTTCAAGAGAACTATTACGAGCTTCCTCCCCGGGACCGAATGCGACTAGACAAGAATCTGCAGGAATATCAGATGCTCCTGATTCTAAACAAAGCCTACGATTTCGAAACATTCAAACTCCAGATCCCGTTTCTTACTGAGTTTAAGGAATTCGAATATAAAGAGGCTAAAGGGAGGACAGCTGCGGAGATGGCAGATCAGCGTATGGGCTACTGGTTATTTCTCTATGTCATTATCCAGTCGCTCCCTATGTTAGTGGTGGATGCTCCTGGCCTGCAGTTCACAGAAGGCGTGGAGTACTTCCTGTGCCAGCCACCGAGAGGCCAGCCACCTTGGATAGAGGACGCGCCTTCGGTGCAGAAGAGATGGTACGAAGTGGCCGGCGGAGGTGGCCTAGTGGAGCTTTCGACCGACGCCGTGGAATTCAGCATCGAGGGTATCTACCACCGAAGCCACTGCTGGTTGGCGGCCAAGCGCTGGGAGCTTGGAAGCGACCCCGCTCCCCCACCGCCGCAAGAGAGCCTGTCGCCGCTTCAAGCGCCACAGTCTGTGTTTACGGATATGGACCCTGGCGTTTCGACGAGCCCGGCCCCTATCAACCGAAGCGAGTCTCCCCAGACGGGCCCTCCAGGAGTAGCGCTGAGGCAAAGAACGGCATCTCCGGGCACTAGGCAGTCTTACCGAAGCAGCATAGCTTTCGGGCTCGAGCCAGTTCCTCTACCTTCAGACAGCATGTCGGGGTCGCGGATTGTCAGTGCCAGAGGCGTGTCCCCGGTCCAACGACCAATTAGTGCCGTGATGAATCGTAGTAGATCTTCAGGTAACTTAGCTGGTCTCCCAGATTCTCCCGTTCACGCGCATGCGGAGTCGAGGAACAGTTCACGACAAGATTCTGTCGGCGGGAGTACATTTGACGATATCTTAAAAGACATGGATCAGAAACCGAAGAAGAAGAGAGGGTTTTTCTAACAATTGCATTCACGATTTACGATCTTGTCATTTTTTCCCGAACATCTTCCGTCATGTTTTCCCTTGGAACTTTTGGTTTTGAATGGCTTGAGGTTTGCATGGTCTATGAATTACAGTGGGCATATAAAGGGACGTCGGGAAAATCATACACAGCAGCACTTGCATAAACCGGATTCTTGGCTGATTCAAAATATATACCGTAATTCTTCGTCGACTTGACGATATTTATTTGTAGCCAACAAGGATAACATCATAAATTTGATCATTCCCCAGAAAGGGGTTGTACTAGGTACTCTCTACCCACATAAGCGAAGTCATATGAAGGAATGTCACCTGGTGACGTATGACTTTAGTCTTCCGTTCAGACGTTGATTTGGTGTTACTTATATTCAGGTACCAGTGCCTACGTACACTAGGTAATAGACTAGGTACCGCTACAGGGGTGGAACGTGTCCAAGACGGGAAGTTTATATCTAGATTCCCACCTAATTAATAGGTATCTGCCTACTACATAAAATATGGATATGTAGGTAGGCAGATAGTAGGGACCTATATAACCTTCCTACTAGGTAGTAGTTAAAATCCCACAATACTCATGTTGTGTTATTCCAGGAGTACGGTTCGCTAAGTGTGGGATGCATTGCTGACGGCCTGATAGTAATGATTGGCTGGGTGCGTAGGTATATATCAAATGAGCCCCAGCTAAACAATTATTGATCAACTGCGCACCAAAGAAATCCCTTGTGGGGTAAGTACCTACTTATAGTGATGTAGGCTGTTAGGTACATACCTAGGTCGGTAGGCTGAAGGCGGGAGGGTGGCAGGAGGGTGGGTTACCTACCTACTTATCTGGTTGAGAGGGCAGCCGCAAGTGCACTTGATGCAAGCTGCCGCGTGCTTTCGCATGAGTCTTCCGTGCACTTTTAAACTTTCGTCTGGAAACTTCCCATCGAGTTCTTATAATAAATTAAACTTGGACCCGTCTCCCGACTCCCGAGACTTTCGTCCATATTTTCTTACTCGATAATTCATTCGTTAAACATTTGTTGATTTATACCGCCGTGTACATACTTGAATAGTCGGATCGTTTGATTTAGAAAGAAAATAAACGATCGATTATTTCGGTTTACGGGCAAACCTTGATTTGTCACGACAACTTGTGCAATTATAGCAATACCCGCTCAACCACGTCGTCGAATAAGACAACCCGAAGTCCTTTGAATGATCGCAACTTGTCGCATACGAAGGCTTCCGAGCTAGCTGGTCGGGCCGGAAGTCTCGACAAAAAAGAATCATAACACCAGCCGGCTGCCTGAACGGCGTTTCTCGCAGTCGGTGTGAGCAGGTCTTCGCCATAATACAATCCTCCTCTGCAGGCTAGCGGTGGCCTTGTGCACCCTCTCTGCTACTAATGGACTCTACTGAAGACTTACAACCTGACTCGCAACCTACTCAACCAGGTTAGTACCCAGAGAAAGACTATTCATTGTATTACCATATAGGTCTATATCTTCTAACACTCTTCCCCCTTCCCGTAGCCACACAGAATGCCTTAGACCCCAGAAGGTTTGGGAAGCAAAACTCGGGCTTCTCCGATGAAGATATATCTGATATAGTCTGTCTATTATATGCGAACTCCGACAGCGCCAGTAACGAAATCCAGAACATCGCATCTTCGCTCGAATACGCCCACCACACTACTAAGAGATACACTGCCAATGCCATTGATTCGGATCGATCTCGCGAAGACGATGCGAAGCAATTCAGTCTAACTCGAGGGATTGGCGATCATGCTCTAGTCATCAAATTGTCGTCTAGCCTCAAGAATCCACGTCTAGGCTTCACATTTGGTCGCAACCGAGCCCGATGTGATCTCTGTTTCGAGAATGATCCAGGCAGGAGGCTTAGTAACATTCATTTTCGCATATTTGTCAATAAGTACGGTATTGTTATGTTAGAAGACCAATCCACGAACGGCACCGTCGTCGATGACAAATTGTTGCGAAAGAAGAGTGATCCTCAAAAAGGCCAATGCTCTGCCACCAGAAGGACGCTAGAGAGCGGTTCTACAGTCAAAATCGTCATGCACGACAGTATGAGTGATCTTATCTTCCTCGTCCGGATACCTCGTCGTGATGGCGATCACGAAATCGCGTATCGGAGAAAGCTCGGTGCCTATTTACGACGAACTCAGGGGCATGATATAAACAAGACTATTGGTCCTGGACCGAGCGGTCATGTATGACGCCCCCTCTTACAATATTGCTCAGCTACTAACTCGGAATAGGTTAATCTCTTTCACGTACCTAATGACGACCGATGGGAGACTACGCAAGAAGCCCCCCCTGAGCGCCTACCCCGAGAGTGGCGCGGAGGCGAAAAATATGCCCGCGTAGGCGTGATCGGGAAGGGAGCTTTCGCAACAGTTCACAAGGTCACTTCGAAATATGACGGTTCGCCATATGCGGCTAAAGAACTGGATAAGCGTAAGTTCATGAAGAATGGTGTTCTGGACCAGAAAGTCGAAAATGAGATGAGGATCATGCAAAAGGTCAAGCACGTAAGTTGAAACTTCATTTCCCACCTCAGGATGTTCTAGCTCTAATTCAACTCAAGGCCAACATTGTCCAATACATCGAGCACTTCGATTGGGACATACACCAGTTCTTCATTATCATGGAATATGTTCCCGGCGGCGATCTTGGCAAGCTCATTCAAGAGCACGGCCCAATAGCGGAACCTTACGTTAAGATTATGGCCGAGCAGCTACTTGATGCGCTTAAGTATCTACATGAAAACAAGATTACCCACCGCGATGTAAAGCCCGATAACATCTTAATACAGTCGACAAACCCGCTCGTGGTCAAATTAACTGATTTTGGCTTGTCTAAAATGATCGATACCGAGCAAACTTTTCTCAAGACGTTCTGCGGGACTCTTCTATATTGTGCGCCTGAAGTATACAGCGAGTATTCGTCCTATGATTACAGCGGCAAGAGAACCCAGAGATATGGCCAGAGGCAGCTGGATAGGGAGAGGTATGATCATGCGGTGGATATTTGGTCGCTTGGCGGTGTCTTGTTCTATTCTCTCACTGGCAGCCCGCCTTTCCCTGTTAAGAATGGGGTCACATATACGGAGCTGCTCAACCACATCATCAAGACGCCAGTTAATACCTCGCCTTTATCACGATACAATGTATCGGGCAATGGCATCCATTTCATATCGAGAATGATTAATGTTCGGCCGGAAACCAGAGCGTCGATCTCAGAACTCCTGGCTCATCCGTGGTTAACAGGTGAAATGGATTCTTTAGAAGCTTCCGACGATAAGGACTTAGGACAGAGAGCATCGCAACTCAGTCTCGATGATAGGCAACTAGCTCAATTCGCCGGCGAAGGTGCGAGTTCTCTTCAGGGACCGGAGCCTGGTTTTTCAATCGATTTCGAATCGGAAAAAGAGAATTATACCTTTGGGCAGACTCGGCCGAACAGACTATTTGGGGAGGTGTCGGCAGTCGGTAGCTCCGGCGTTATTCCAGAGAACCGCCTGAATCTCCCGGTCTCGGATACGAGCTTAGGAGAGACTGACGTATTAGAGACCGAAATCCTGGATAGTTTTGGCGAATCAGACGATCTCTCTACACCAAGGCAGAAGCCCCGTGCCAACAATGGCATTCCGTCTGCTGACGGAGAACTTCCGCAGAACGTGATACTAGGAGAGCGCTCACAGAGTCTTGGCGGCGCTTCGTCTATACTTGAAAATCTGAACGTCAAGTCTCTTGCCACCGGTAACCTAAATCTTCAGCCCGGGACCAGCGACCTCAATACAAGTAAAAGGAAACCGACTTACGATACTAGCGACGAATATGAAGAGGGTCCGAGCAAGGCCAAGCCGTCGTTCAAAAGACTCAAATCGCAGAGTGGCATCGATGATTTCAACGACGAGGAAGATGAGGTCCGTCTACTCGCTAGCGTTCCACGGATCGTGAAGAACGATTCGGGTCGTCAAATCGACTATCCGCTTCCTAAAACGACATTTTGGGATAGTTCAAACAAGAACACATGGCATTTAGATTATCCCGAAATGACCCATTTACAGTACAACGCATTTGAACAGGCTGCGGAGAAAAGGAAGGAGGAATTTGGCCCGGGAAAATCACGCCTTTGGGACCTAGCGATGAACAATTTCCCGCCTACAAGGAATCGGCGTCCAGTCGGAGAAATAGGAAAGGCACTTGCACTACGGCCAGCCTTGCTTAAACGTGATAACCGGTTAGTTAAGGGGGCCCGCGATTTCGAGACGCCCAACAAGGTTTCGCCTGCCATCGAAGACGAGTCCGAATCGATCACAGATAGTCTAGCGCCCGAATCCCATCAATCTACACAAGCCACTGAGCAATCGAAGATAGTTGCTACTTTTTACTCGGGCCAGGAGTCATCGGTACCAGGAATAGCCATCCGCCTTAATGACCCCATAATTTCGTGGGGACGGGATCCTAATAACACCGTTGTTTATGAGCCGGTCAAAGAATCCAAAGTTCCCAAAAATGCATTCAGGGTTATGCTCTGGAGAGACGGTTATACTGCTTCTTTCAGCGAATTCCGTCCGTGGGAGCCTGCTCGGTCTACGGCTAGCCGCACTATACGAGCCGAACCGACACCAAGCTCATATGCGTTCTACATATCGACCAAGGCCACCGTTGGGATACGGATCAATAACACCCCTCTAGAAGCTAATGAACCAAAGAATAGCACGGCAGCCTGCAAGTACTGGATGAAGCTGTATCATGGAGACACGATAGTCTTCTGGGGAGCAGAAGACACGCCCAACCAAGCAACACTGACGTTTAAGTGTTATTGGGGCGGATCCTCGGTGGAGAGGCCGTTAGATGAGCCCCCATCCTACGTGTCGGAAGCGCAGGCCCGCAGACTTGATCGCCTCTGGCCGAAAGCCACGAATACGCTTCACTTCGATAAGATTAAGGCTGAGGCGCAGCGCGACCAGCAATCCAGGATGGCGCGCATGGACGAAGAATTAGAACGCAGCCGAGTCTTCGAAGCGAAACGTGCGAAAGCAGTTACGGCACTCGCTTATCGTGCTTCTCGCCGAGCTTCGCCAGCCACCGCACCCCCAATATCAGGAAGAGCGGTCCCTCAGCTCCGACATAATTTAGCATCGCTTCCGTACACTAACTGACAGAACCGGCAGGCTTTCGGTGAGACGGTGCCGAGGTTTCCCATTATTCTCCACGGTGTACTACTCCCGGAAGACAAGAGTTGGGTTTCAAGATCGATGCAAGTCATATCCGTGCATGTCGGCGTGCTCTTAGGAAGGTCAAATTCGAATATAGAGAATACCATGTTTGCGCACCTTGGTAAGGAAGGGCGGAGGTGTGGAAAAGAAGGAACCAAGTGATGCGTTCTTATCTCTATATTTTTACATCTATGCCTTGGTAGTAGTCTGGAATTGGAAGAGTAGGTAGATAATAATACCCGGCTTTACAGATGATGCTGAAGAGATAAGGGACACGATGTATCATAGTCCACGGATGTCTTTTGAGAAGTTTAGGAAGGGGGGAGGGGAATATCCCAGTGTCAAATTATAGGGGTCGGTCAGTATCAAGAGGGTAAATAGGTATCGTCCAACGTAATTCATTGGTATGCTAATAGATCGTGTGCTACCCCCCCTACCTAGACGTACATAAGTTCATCACGATAGACTCGATACTGCTTGTAAATAGATGGTACTAGGTAGGTACTACATGGATGTAGGTATATAATAACATTTGCTGTGACGACCAAAATTGAGATGTTCCTTCTCATCCATACTTGTTTGTTTTAACTCCTCAGATATTTCCCAAACGCTGCTTCCTTTTTTAATTATCTTCCCATAACCCACCTAGACACGCACTACAGCTATTTGAAACTTCACTTGAGTTTTCTCTTCGCTTTCTTTATTTCTTGCTCTCTGCGAGACGTGCGAGTGTGCATTATTGCACTCAAGTCCTTCCTTTCACTTTCATTTACCCCGTACTTAGTAGTCAATTTCAATTTGCATAGTACTTGTAATCTCATCTACTACTCCCAACCCTACCTAGCTAACAAGTCAATAGGTGCACAAGCCTGCAGCTAGAGCAAGATATGTCGCATCAAGGGCGTCGAAATAGTGATGGCCAATTCTACCTCCCTAGTGGCAGAGGCATCTATGTCACCACCACCGAGAATGGAAAACCAGCCTTCGGTCGCAAGAAGAAGGACAGGTTACTAGAAGACTTTGGGTTCGATATCCTTGGCCAAGCATTCGGTATTCCTTCCCGCATCGATTTTGAACGTGAGAGTGAGCGAGAAGTTCGCCGCCGCCGCAATGCATTTACAGCCAATGGCTCAACACTTCCTCTCACGCAGCATGGGGAGCCTATCAAACACCGCGGTCTTGATAATTCTGAGAGTTGCCCCATCGCTTTAAGCAAGAAAGGCCTTCGGTCTTTTTCGGCCTCCACCCCCGCGCGTATCCATCGCGGATCGAGAAGTCTATCGAGTTGCTTGGCTTATAGCAGAGTGCCTGAAGTGAAAGATGAGAATTTGATGCCATCCAACCTCTATCCACCAGTAACCTCGAGTCTAATGCCGCCTCACATATGGGATTTTTGCAATAGCACAACTATGTCACCTAACTTCGATTTTCCAATGACGTCGACTATTAATCCTCAAGGATATGCCTCTCGGTTCCTAATTACCAGTAGCTTCCCACAGTCACAGCCCATCATGGCACCCGGTTCTCATACACCTCCTTTCTTTCACCATAACCACAACATGGCCCCTTGCCAGGATGTCGAATCCCCTGCTTATCCCATCGCTAGGCCCTTACAAACTCATGCACCCCCACCTATATCACCGCCCGTGGCGATGACGTTATCAGCGAGCCAACTAGGCGGCGAACAGCGCACAGCCCCCTTGAATAATTCTGTACCTCTTTGGTATAGTCTCAGTGAAGCTAAGAAGTGCGACGAACACGACAATAAAGCTGGAATGGCTACCATACAGGGAATGAACAAGCACCAGGACGAGAGAGAGAAGAAGAAAGAAAAGGCCAAGCGAGATATTAGCAAGCACATCCAACATATTCACTTCTGCGCAGGCTGTGGAAGAGTACGATCCAATAAATATCAGAAGGAACATCCTCTAGAGAGAGGACAGATACCGGATCGAGATTATTGCACCAATTGTCATCGCAAAGCTGTGCTCGTGGAAAGCGACAGCAATGATGACACCGATATAAACGTAAGCTATATTAAAACTCGTGTAGATACCTCTAAAGCTAACTATTGTTCACAGAACGTTACTAAAGATCATACCCCTATATTTGCCACGAATATGCCTTGTGCCACTCGCATTAAGAAGCGAGGTGGCGAAAAGGTTTACCGAGCTTACGAACAAAATAAGTCAAAACATTTGAGTTCATTGTCAAGCATCCTAACTGATTCGACTGTTGCAGAAGGTCATGCTACGCCGCCTCCGTCAGTATCATCCATGGGAGAGCCAGATGCGAGAGCTTTTACCTCGGCCTGGGACTCGAATATGGGGTGGCGTAAGAGTAGGTGTCCGAAGTCACTTGGTAGAGAAACCGTCCACAAAGTAGACAGTGATATACCTCCTCTGAACCCTGGTCTGCCTAGAGAGAAGACGGATGCAATTCTGAATAATGATTCTTGTATCAAGAATTCTAGCTCGGCGGCTAATGCGCGGGAAACGGACCCAAAGGAGATTATTTCAACATTAGGGCTAGATGATACACCGGATAATACCTATGCCAACAATACTTGTGCATCTCCTGAGGCTCATTTCCTCGGGAACCATCGTATAGCGAAACCCAGAGTTTCATCACAGAGCGTTTCGGATCACCCAGAAATTGGATCACTGTGCTCCAATGGCCACGATGAGATAAATATGTCCACAGGAGAGGAATATCACCATCCCACTACTGGCAGTGAAACCCGGGCGCCCAAGGCTGCATATTCCAATGGCCACTATAGCGATTATGACAAATCCTATAATAAGCTATCAACCGATGATGGATGTGGGTCGACTCATGAATATAAGTCCCCTTACAAGAGCATGCTCAATCCTCGCGTCCATGAGTCACAGGAGCGTTCTCATCGAAGACGGGTTCGACGACGCCAAGATGACGGTCAAGCATATTGCCATGAACTTGGAGAACTGTACACGGACAACTCCATGAAACTGGAAACTCTGCCCAACACTGACTATGTTTCCCGATGGGACCTACCGCTGACGCCTACAGATTCTTCAAATGCTTACCAAATCGCCGACCCACATATCATGCTCGAGCCCTGGAATTTCAGCCAGGAGGATAAAGAGGAGTTCGGACAGGAATTTGAGTTGACGGCCGAGGAAGACTTGATTTCGGCTGCTAAGTTCTATAACGAAATGACCAGTCCTATCGGTGACTCTGGTACTTCCTCATTTCCCGTGCCGAACTTCATGGCGCGCACTGAGATCTCAGTAGAGTCGTATTATTCTTGTAGAGGAGTCGACGGTTCCAACCTTCCTGCTGCTGCTTACGAGCTGTATGAGACCTTAGAGTTAGACTCGACGACCGACGAGGGAAAAAGCCAAGCCAAACCCCTGGGTAAGATTCCAACCCGAGCTGCACTACTTATAAACGAATTTGGGCAGCTGACTAGAAGTACAGAGATGTCTAATAAGGTTGGCCAACGCAAAGAGGCGGCTGCACAAACTGGAGGCAGTTCCCCTTCCACACATTGTCATTGGCATATATCTCGGGAAAGACAATACGAATCTCCGTTGAAGCAGCAAGAGGAAAATGCTTACTTTTCTGACAAGAGAATGACGACTAACTCCATGGGCGTATCGCCTCTTGATCCTGCGTCATCCATGATTGTCCATACAGGTCATTCATTAGAAGGCCTGCTGCCGGACTCGGGTGATCACGCTAATCTCACTGTCGCCAGTAAACGCAAACGTATATGTCAGCTGTTGGGATTATAATGCCCCTCCCTCCTTTTTGCGTCCTCTGTTTTCCTTCGCAACGAGCTGCCTGGAGTCGTGTTGAAGGTATGGATGATTGATCTCTACCATCGACGTCTGGTTATCAACAACGTATGTCTGTTACTGCGCTTTCCCACTTGGGTGAGGATGAATCGATGCGGATTTTGTGGGCAAATTGAAGTACATTTGCAGGAAGAGGAGTACTTACGATTGTGTGTAACCATGATTAGCTAATAAAAACCATACGAAATTTACTCGCTTCTATGTAAGTGATTCACGATTATTACGATGGGTAACCATTCAAGTTTGGGCAAATATGTACGAGTATATATACCACATTATCCGGTTTTTCCGTCAGCGATTTGTCTATTGGTCAGTTGGTTCACGCTTACTTCTGGATCGCCCGCTTGGCTTAGTGGTAAAGCGCATCACTAGTACCATGTACGAAACACTTCACATTTAGTGTGATGATGAGATCACTGGTTCGATTCCAGTAGCGGGCAGTTTTTCTTTTTCTACTTAAAGAAATTTCACACAATTTCATCTGTCCTGCCCCATAATGCTATTTACTTTTTAACTTTGTATACCTAGGTACCTAGTTAACTTGGGGAAAAAAAACAACAAACAAGCTCTCTTTTTCTTAGTAGCTAATCAAGACACTTGGGACAATTGTGTAATAATGAAAGTGGCGCCTCGTACGCCATGTTTTTTAATGAAAATTTGAGTACTAAATCATTGCTCTTGGACACGTAAAGGCAGCGTGAATGAGTACCAATTATACGTAATTAGGGAATGTACCCTTTTTGTTTATTTTTAATGCCTTGTCTTGAACTTTGATATCTGTACATGAGTAGGTAGCCACTGAGGCCGACTTTTCCTTCCCTAACTAGCAAATGTACAAGTCAAAGTAATGACAGACTGGGTATATCGCATGTTATCCTTCATGGTCATACTCTCTAGCTTCATTACTCCACTCTTAGAACCCTAGGCCCACGTTTCTTAGTGGCCTTCTTCTTCTTGTGGCCTCTCTCAAACGAGGCTGCCGAAGCATGGTCGCGGCCCACATTGTCGAGATCCTTGACCTTGTAAATTCGGATTATCCAGTTCTCACTGGTATAGGCCTCTTCCAGTGTGTTAAGAACCGGTCCTTGATCGGGGAGGCGAGCACCTCGGACACGATCCTGGGCCTGCCCGGGAGGGAAGAGGGCGCCGTAGTTGTAGTAGGACATCTTGTACCTTTATTTTGAGGAGACAGGTTAGCATAATATCCATAATGCCTTGTCGAGAATAATGCTCACATTAGACTGTTCTTCATGGTGTCAGAGGCTTCACCGTCGACTCTATACTCGCCCCGCGCCGTAAAGAAATCGCGCTCCTTCACCTCGTCGGGCCAGATACCCTCGGCGATTCTTACCATCCAGAGGAACTTGTTTATATCGTCACCCGAATAACCGAGCAGACCGCCGAAGACAACAAGGACGTAGTCAACTTCGTGCTGACGCATGATCGGGTAGCTTACTTCCTCGCGAGAACTCATGGCTTTGCCAACTGTGGCAATGTGGGTGTTGTTCCAGGTATTGTTATCTACGAGGGTAGGGCGGTCGGCCATTCCACCAATCTGATAGCCGTAGTCCCACCATGACATGATCTTGGCATCTTCTTTGGTATTCTGGCGAAGCCACTGGTAAGCCTCGCGGTAGTCGTCGATGATATGCTGACTGCCGTCTGGCATCCTGCTTGCTAGGACAACAGATGGAGATGAATAGGCGTTCGAGGTTACCCAGGTACAATGTTGTACGAAAATGAGTAGGAACAGGATCATGGATCCGGCTATGAAGCCCTTAGATAATAAGCTGTATATGCCCACCACGGGTTGGGATGCAGTGCGTAGCACGCCATGCTTGGATGCCTTCTTCGGAGTCGCATCAGTCCCTTCTTCTTCAGAGCTGACAGGCTCAGGCGATCTGACGACAAGGTATGTGTCAAGAAGTTGGGAGGCGGCAATAGCAGCGGCTACGCACACCACAGGGGTCAGGGTCAGCATCAATCGCACCATGACGCCAGCGAAGTAACTTCCAAACAGAGCGTATACGATGATGAAAACGTGTTCATCCTCCAATTTCTGGAAGCAAAGGTAGACACCAGCAGGGAAGAGCCAGATCAGCATATTCAGATCGAAAAAGAAGGCTGGCCAAGCGGTCGGTTGGTGTTCAGATACGGACGCAATAATTGGAATGTGGATCTTGGCATAGCCAGTATCCCACAGAGAGTAGAATCGACCGGACCAAGGAGCAATATATCCGAGAGTGGTAAGGCCAACCAAGCCGAGTAGTGCAACGCCGAATATACTGCCTAGGCCCATGTAAAGGAATGACTGGAACTGGCGGCTTGGGACAGCCGACCGAACGTATTCGATGAAGGCTACAAGCTGAAGAAAGCCAAATATACCTAGAGCGGGCATGTGCTCACTGGTGCGAACGGGCGAGAACCCGACAAATGGGATCTGCATGCTGGCCAAAGTGCCGAGGGCATACCATGTCGTGTAGGAGACATAGAGGCGCATGCTGAACCTTCCCATACAGACGAGTACGAATGCGTGTAGAGGGACGAGGCAGGTAATGAAGGCATACCCACCCCACGAGGCCACCATGTAGCCGTAGAAGAGGGCACACAGAGCGCCCCATAAGACGGAACCCAGTTTCAACGCCTTGATCCAGAGATAGAAGGTGAATACTAAGAGGAATATTGCAATTGCCTCGTTATCATAGGAACCAGCCACGGATCTCGAGATATAACCTGGGGTGATGCCCATGAAGACAGCGGCTAGAAGACCAGCAGATGGCGAGGTGGTCATCTCATTGGTGAGGAGGTAGGCGGCAAAGGCAGTCAAGCCAGAGAATGCCGGTGCTAGAAGAACGCAGATGTTTCTAATGTCGACAGGAACAGTCAGGGCTCGTAGGAGATGGTAGATAACGCCGCTTGTAACCATCAGACCGGGATAGAGAGTGCCTCCGGTTACTCGACCTAGGGGATGCCATGTCCGATCGTCGAACCAATCCCAGAAATCGTAGAATCCATGGGCGACAAGGTACTTAGTTGCTCTAAAGTTGAACCACGGGTCGACTGCGCAACGCAGTATTAGTTATAATACATAAGACATAAGGCACAAGACGATACGATATATAATGATATTTGGAGATGAAGAGGGATGTGGACTTACACTCGTGGATAATACTCTCAAAACCTATAACAATAAAAGATAATTAGTACATGAATCGAATGAAATTGGATAAGCGAGATAGGAGCATACGAATGACTGAAAAAAGACGACTTGCGACGGCGGCGGCGGCGATGAAGCAGAGAATAATGACCCTCAATAAGGTCTTAGTGCTCTGATTTTTACCAACGCTGACGAGCAAGTCAACAGGGGTGGAGCTCGCATCAGTTGCGACAGGCATTGTGAGTGTTGCCTCAGGACAATGCAACTAGGTGGTAGACAGCGTCAACATTTGAGTTGGGGGAAAAGAAAAAAAAAGTTGTGGGAGAAAGAAAAGTGAGTTTGGATAACTTCGGCTGTGCAGGTCGTGATGGATAAAACGTGGTGAGGACAGCTGGAGCTTTCAATCCGCGCGTCGCACCCTGCAAGAAAGAGCAGAAAGAGCTCCACGATTACAGGGGTATGTTCGAATTCAATTAAGTGGGGGTACGTAGATATACTATGTAGGTATTATGTATTGTACATAGACTCAGTGGGTACCTACTCCCCAGAATTCTCTGTCCTTAAGGTTGATTTTGAAGATAAAATCGAAAAGGCAACTAAAAAAACACATATTTACATATCTGCATATGTAAATATAGAATATGTACATACTAGGTATCTACCTACCTACCTATAGGTAGATACAACATAACCGCGTACGTTAAACGCACAACACCCGAGGTATTTCAACTCCTGCATATAAATGCAAGTAATAGGCTTACTTACCTTAAACACGAGTTAATAGCCGAATTTATAAACTAGAACGTTAACTGGGGAATAGCAAAACTCCCTCATCCATATAAATATATATAGCCTGACGGAGTTAAGTGCTGAGATGCGTAGACTTTATTGTGTAAATAATCCAGTTAACCCCCTAACACATGTATAGCTACTACTACTGGTGGTCTTGGTGATATATCATCCAAGACAACTTTCTCACAAACCTACCTAGGTACACTATGTAGAAATATTGCAGGCTTTTTCTTTAGTGCGTTTCTGTCCACCTTTGTCTCATACGGAAATATGGATATGATGTGTGGGATGTAAACGTTAATAGAAAAAGGTAGAAAATAACTCAGAAGAACCGAACCAAACCAATCCGTTAAGGCCGTTCTATGAATGTCATGTGAGATTTGGCCTCCCAGTTGTCTAGGTGAGCATAAGTCTTGGTATTGTACACATGTACAGCGTGAAACCCAATGAAATCTATGAGGTGGCTTTTCTTGACCGCATCGCAATTATACACAGGCCCTACGAAGCCGTCGTCAAAAGAACCGTCGATACGACTTATGGCATCGTGTTCAACCCCAGCTCTCTCCCATTCCACAGACTCTATGGTAATCCGTACGTAGTTGATCCAATATTATTATTACATCTCTAGGGATTTTGCTTCGCGAGGGCGTTGAAGTAAGCTTCTAGATCGAATTTGGGATCCATCGGATCTTGGTCCACTAATAGATTTATTAGCATTCAACTCCTCCCTGCTTAGCTTCTCGAGGATATTTGAAAATGGGGAACATACAAGCACTCTTCTCAGTTGTTTGGGGGGCTGGGTTCTTGGACCTCGCATATTGGGCCTTAGCTTGCTCTATTAAGTGCTGCTTGTGTTCATATTCCTTCTGTGCCGCGGTGGCCCTTTGCGCTGCGCTGATGGATCTCTGGTGTGTGAACCCGTAGAAAACACCTAAGGCAAGAGCTGAGTACCGGAGCACCTGTTAAAGAAAAAATAATATCAGCTATGTTCCCGTCGTGCTTGTTGTGCTCGTCATGTTCGTCGTGCCGGTAGTAAAACTCGGGCGTACGGCATGGAAAACATACGTTGACTCCTGAAGTAGTAGACATTGGGCCGGTTTATGGCGCGAGCACTTTTTAGAGGGAGCAAGCGATCAATGAGTGATGCACAGTCTGGCGATCGGTTGCCAATTGGCCCTTTTCCGAGGGGAGGAGATTGTCGAGGGTTGTAGTTCAAGGTTGGGAGGTGGAATAGTAAGAGCGTGTCACCGGAAGTGTATGGACGGCGTCGGGAAATTTCGCAGACTGATTATTTTCCTAATTTTTTTTAATTGTAGCATTTAGCATTTACATCTTGGTACTATGTAACAGCGCTACGTACTGTATAGCGACTGCCACGACTAGGTACCTATCTAGGTAGGTATTAGGTGCGAGGTACTTACTGAAGTAGATAAGTGGAGATGGTCATACTACTACTACCTACCTAGGTACATGTAGTAGGTAGTCAAAGATTAACCAATCAGAGAAATCTTCTCCGGTTCCACAATCAGGTACTTGCCATAAAGTACACGCGCACGGATGCTATGGATCTAATTACCTAGTGCCGGTGTCGCGATTCCCCTGACAAAGGAAACGCGCATCGCTAAGTACAGCTGTAGCTGCTATTTCATTAATATTTCATCCATTACTTGGAAGATTTCCACCAGCCTTGTTGCCGCTCACATTTAACATTACCGCCCATCATCCGAACCTCTACGCTTACGTACCCTAAATAAAATACCTTGGTCGATTACAAAGACGTCGATACTGTCTATCTATCTATCTCTTGTACAATAAGCAACGAAATCAACGAAATCAACGAAACGCACGAAACGCATGAAACTCCTCGCCTTTCTTCTTCATTCTAATATAAATCCACAATCCCTTATACCCAGAACTTTTAGCAACAGGCAAGAGACCCGGCATGGGTCTTGGTGGAGGACAAGATGCAACAACGAAGAGATGAGATTCTAGCAAAAAAGGCAAAGCTTGCAGAGCTCAAGCGACAAAGGGAGTTGAGAGCGAACCAGGCGGCTACTGTTGCTAGAACTAGCATAGGCGGACCCAGCGATGTTGGTTACTCTTTACTTTCTAGACTTACTCTTTTTCCCTTCTCTTGCTAATTGGAGTCGCAGCTTATTTCCCCGACACCCGGCCGTGATAATAGGAAAGTCATCGAGTCTTTGATTAATAGTCTAGTCGGCGAAAGCAGACCTGCTTCATCTACCACAGGTGTTGCATCTCCAGGTCTACGTGGAAGCCGACCCAATAGTGTCCTGAGTGGCGACGACCTGAGCGGTGAGCATTCGGAGTACGCTTCGCAATTGAATGGCCAGTCTGCCTCCTCTCAGCCTCAAATCTTGACCACTGTCCCTCTCCAAACCATCTTCGAGTGCCCGCCGTCGCCGGTTAAGGAGATTTTCTCCTACAGCAAAGGCGTACAAACTACGGATGACTGGACGCCCCCAGTTACTCGACCGAGAGCATTTTCCGAACTTGACGACGAGGAGTTGCCCGCCACAACATCTACTCCCAGCAAACGGCTCAGCAGATGGAAGCGCGATAGGGAGGAAGAACTGCGCCAGAACTTGCGACTAGAGATCGAAGAAGAACTGAAGGCTGCTCGCGAGCTCATCGCCGATGGCCCGCTGCAGACCGGCTCCGTTATTACTTCGAATTTCCCGGCTAGAGCGTTAAGTAATGAGGAATTAGCCGCTGTCGTAGCATCCGACGACTTTGT
The DNA here is from genome assembly GCF_022496945.1 of Annulohypoxylon maeteangense. NCBI lineage: Eukaryota > Fungi > Ascomycota > Sordariomycetes > Xylariales > Hypoxylaceae > Annulohypoxylon > Annulohypoxylon maeteangense. Next base: position 205,770 of record NW_025953274.1, read on the forward strand.
CGATTTTGTCGACCGTTCTACCAAGGTCATCGAACGGGCGCTCGATATTAGTAACGAGTACGATATCTTGACAGATTACTCCCTCCAGGCCCACGACATCGAGGACGAGGACGAGCAGGCGGGCAATACAGGCGGCAAAGGTCGCCGCCGGGTCAAGGAAGTTGTACAATTCTACGATGAAAGATGGTCCAAGAAGCGGATGATTAGCAGCATTGATTTCTCACCTAAGTTTCCCGAGCTTCTGCTCGCATCTTACACCAAAAACCCATCTGCCCCCCACGATCCTGATGGTATTGTACAAGTTTGGAATCAGCATCTCCACGACCGGCCCGAGTTCCTCTTCCATGCCCAGTCTGATATACTCACTGCCAAATTTTCTCCTTTCCACCCTAATTTAATCATCGGCGGCACCTATTCCGGCCAAGTCCTCCTCTGGGATACCCGGGCCAAGTCTGTCCCTGTGCAGAAAACGCCTCTCACTGGTTCAGGTCATTCCCATCCTGTCTACTCTGTTGACATCGTCGGTACTCAGAATGCCAACAACATCATATCAATTTCCACCGACGGCGCTTTCTGCGTATGGAGCGTCGACATGTTGTCCCAGCCGCAAGAATCGCTAACTCTGACTACGCCACCTCCTAACAAGTTCGAAGACCTCGCACCGACCACCATGGCTTTCCCTCAGGCGGATCCAACGTACTTCCTTGTCGGTTCAGAAGAGGGATCTATTTACCCGTGTCACCGGTACGACCGTGCCGGCGCCAAGGCCGGCGTCGATTCGCGAGTTTCCTACAAGGGCCATGCCGCCCCCGTTATGAGCGTCGATTTTCATCCTGCCCATGGCCCTGTAGATCTAGGCGACTTAGTGCTCTCCTCCTCCCTCGATTGGTCTGTTAAACTGTGGAAGGTGCGCGCTCCTGCTGCCACGAGCACCATCGTCGAGAGCGCGGGCACTGCTGTCCACCCACTACTCGAATTTGTGCGCGAGGACGTCGTGTACGACGCAGCGTGGTCGCCTGTGCGCCCCGGCGTATTTGCTCTCGTCGACGGCGCAGGATCGCTCGAGCTCTGGGATGTCACTGTTGAAACTGAGATCCCTGTAGCCAAGATTAGCCCTACGCCACGTAAAGACGGCCGCCAGCTGCTCAGTAAAAGCTTGAATAAGGTCGCCTGGGAGGGTAGCGAAGGAAAACGGCTTGCTACGGGTGGTATTGATGCCGTAGTCAGCGTCTTCGAAGTTGGTCCCGATTTAGGCGGTAAAGAGTCGGTTCGGAGCGAGGAATGGACGAATGTCAAGAAGCTCGTGGCAAGGCTTGAGGCTGTAAGTGGAGGAGTCATTAGTTTCGTCTAAACGACCTCTCCCTCCCCTTTTTTTCCCGGTGTTTTTGACGTTAGAGGGTTAGCTTCTGGTTATAAATATCGTGTCAGGAGTCGCTAGTGGGCTACGGTTACCTTGACATGTGTCTATGTATTATACCCAGCCCGAAGATGGCATTTGTCAAATGAAGAGACGAGATGGCGGGCATGGTGTTTGGCTTTCCTAGATGAGGGACTAGGATACTGAAGAACTTCTTGACTAAGCGTTAAGACCGTACGGGTATTTACCTACTTCGCCTACTCTCCATTTTATGTCAAATGAAACCTGTGATGAATGTCTTCAATTATATCTCATTGATCGTAGTGATGCGCATTCTTCTCATTCCCTCTTCCCCCCTTCCCCCCTTCCCCCTTTTGGAGGTTTAAAAGAAGGATCCACGTGTAATGCTATCTGTATAGGTAGTAGTTGAACAGAGACCTTGGGCCATCATGATGCCCAATCGTAGATACGACGCTTATTGACGTGAAACAATCCTACTTATTTATCATCTACGGCCCAAACACCGACGCCTTTTTTCTCGAGGCTGCTCTTGAGCTTCCCAAGCACAACCGCCCTGCGTTCTCGCTTCTCTTTCGCAGCCTTCCTCTCCAGGTCCCCGAAGCTGTTTAACTTCTTGCGTGGCGGTGTTTGAAACATGCTACCACCAAGACTTGTTATCGAACCCGACATTGAGTGGCGTAGAACGCTACTACGCTGCGGCGTGCTCTCCCGCACTGAGCGGTCAGGGGAGAAAATTGATGACGCATTCAATCTCTTGGCATTGGGCGTAGCAAAAGGCGAACCTTCACGACTACTGGGAGCGTGCGAACCGACTCGTAGCTTCCTCATTTGGTTTTCTAGAACGTCAATGTCGCCACTACGTTTCTCGACCATACTTGTCAGTTTAGTAATGGTGCGCACAACAGCTTCGATGGTTGGCGTCGACCCGCCTTTTCCGGTGGCGCTGTTCACAGAGACGATCTTAGCCTTAAGCAGAGTTAGGTTCTCCTCGGCCTCCGCCAAGAGCTTTGTAAATTTGGCATACTCCCGCCTCAAATCACTCTGCTGTGACGCCTGCTCTGCGCTAAGGGGTAAAGCGCGATTCGCGACGGTCTGTTCTGGATCGGCACGGGAGGCAATGATTTTTTTTAGATCCGCCTGTTTGTTGCGATCGCGGACCAGCTCACGCTGAATATCCTCACACTCTGTAAGCTTTCTTGCTGAATTCGTAACCCTTGCCTCGCTAAGAGCATTATTGAGATCCCGATCAATAACTTGGGACAAGCTCTCTAGTCCGATTAAAGCCCAATCGTCCGGAGTAGCTAAGTCTTGCCTCGTATATTCTTCGGCGCAGAGATCCTGATGGCCCTTAATAAAGCCTGCGAGGGATCGTGCATTGAGCCCGAGAGTATCGATCATAGAATTGATATCACGATACACAGCCTCGACCTGCGCCGGAACACTATCTCCAGCTGGCGGTGCTACACCTGAGTGAGCAACAAACTCATCAAGCTCTAATGTTGGCTTGACCTCTGTGTTTAGAAGACATTGGACCGTGTCATCCTCTTCATCGAGAAGCAACTGGTTTTCCTCGGCCTCCTTTCTTGCCTTAGCTCTTCGTTGCTGCTCAATCATCGCATCTTCAACATAAGTGTCCTTGCTAACGATAGAAGATCCAAAGTGAGGCTGCTGCCGTCTAGAAACACCAAGGATATGAGATGCCATTCCAGGCGCACTGAACGACCGCGGCTGGTCCTTACCAAGCATTCTTGACGGTACCGCCGCACCTCGAACAGGACTTGGTGAACGAGGACTGATGGGATTTGGCCGAGGGAAAACCGGGGCATTTCGTCCTAAGTCACCAAAGAAGCTTCGCCTCTCTTGATCTGGTCGGGATATGGTAGAATAGCTTCCGGCCAAGCCATCAAATGAGCTTTGGGGAGTAAATCCGGGGGTCTTGCTAATACCTATACTGGACGGACTGAGATCTTTTGCGACATCAACACCACTACCTTCACTGACGACCTCAGTACCTTCTTCTACTTCGGATAAGCCACCATCACCATCGCCGCCGCCGCTTCCGTCGTCGTCGTCTTCGTCGTCGTCATCTGTATCTGACGAGACAGGAAGGGGGTTTGTGGGAAATTTGAATCCGGGTCCAATAACTTCGGAAGCTGGCTTAGCAATGGGAAGGGCGGGCAGCTTGGTCACATAAGCTTTCGGCTGCTTGATTGGATCAGGTGGTAACGGCGAATCGTCCACTGGTTTGGGTTTAGACACAATGCCGGGCAATGGGGGAAGGGGAGCATCGTATGCCTTCTTATTCTTTACCGGATCGGGGGGTAAAGGCGCGTCGTCAACAACGGGAGATTCTTCACGTGGCATCTCCTGGTCCGTGCTCTTAGGAGTTGAGTCGGCACAGTCAGGGGGGAAGGGTGCCTCTTCAACCTTGAGCGGCGTCCCTGTAGTGTCTGGGGCGTCCACGGTGGCAGCGGACGAAGACGATGAGTCGCCTAATGAATAAGTAGCTTTGCTGGTAGATTCCGGTGGCAGAGGTGCGGTAGCAAAACTTCTCAATGGTTTAGGAGTTTCTGACTCTGCCTTCGCCTGAGGGGATCCAGCAGTTGGTGTTTGGGATGTAGAGGATACAAGCGTGCTGCTTAGGCTACCGGGCGGGTTCGGGTGGAAATCGAAGAGACCTTTACCCTGCGGAGCTGAAGAGGTTGGTGATAAGAATTTGGAGGGTGCAGGCGTTGAGGTCGGTGTGGTCGAGTCTACACCCATGGAAGGGGCTGTTAGCTGTCCAAAAGTACTTTGTGCCCCAGTAGCGAAAGGGTTCGAGGCTACCGACTTCGCTGTCACGTCTATTGTAGCAGTAAAATTTTTGCCGAACATCGATGTCTCAGCGCCCGATCCCTTTATATCGGCGTCATCGTCTTTTGCATTCGGGTCACGTTGGAAACTAGAAGTCAGTTTAAACGGTTGTGAACCGAAGACATTTCCGCCACTCGTGTTTGGCTTGGAACCTGGAACCCGGAATGCAGACGTAGCGTCGGCGTCCATGGAGACTTCGGGTGCTTCTGATTTTGTAGAAGCAAATATACTTGGCCCGCCTGCATTGTTCTTCAACCCAAGAGACGCGAAACCGCCCTTGTTTGAAAAAGTGGCAAATCCACTATTGGCGTTTGTGGAGCTGAGACTTGAGCCTCCAAAGGCTCCTTCGGATCTAACTGTATGACTTGCTTGGCCAAAAACAGGAGTGCTAGAAGAGGAAGGTCCAGAGCCCCAAGGGGACGATCTAGAGCCAATCCCCGTAGACTGTCCAAAGGCAGGTGCAGCAGCAGTGGTGCTAAGACTAGGGACACCGAAAGATGGTTGACCAAGCTTTGGCGCCGAGGAAGCTGCTGATGTGCCAAATGCACCCGAGCCAAACGTAGGCCCGGCGCCACCAGAAGATGGAGGTGGAGCCCCCCAGGGTGAGTTCTTCGAGCCAAGCATTGAAGTACTACCAAATGCCGCCCCTGTAACCACTGGCGGAGCCCCAAACGGCGACGAAGCTGGGGTCACAAACGAGTTCGGTTGAGCCCCTTTAGAGATCGTCGTCTCAGCAAAACTTGCAATACCACCTCCCATAGCTGCCAGTCCTGGATATGTGGTGCCTCCTCTAATCGATTCGGAATACACTATCCACCAAACAGAAAGCACGCCTTCGGCATTGAGGACCCAGTAACCCGGTAGCGGCCCAGGAGATTGGTCCAGCTCATCGGTAGGTATAGGTTTATAGACATTCTCTCGGCCAGACAGATCCAGTGTCGTGCCGATTGGTGTTGGGGTTCCCATATTTTCGTCCATTGGTAGAGTGGCACGCTTAGAATCGTCAGCTAGTTCGACAGTAGCGAAGACATTCGAAGGGCCCCCGGGGCCTAATGGCGTCTTTGACCGTGTAAGAAGGCCAATATCAGGGCTGGCGGTTGACGAGAAAATTAAAAGGTCCTGAAGATTCGGCGGAAAGTCCTTTAACCGCACGATCGTGTGATGCGGGGTCTTGTCGTTGTTAAAAGCATCTACGGGGTCATTCAGCTTTTGGAACTGGAAATCCTGGCCTTGTCTTGTAACGAGATGGCATGTGGCCTGGAGAGGTTGCTCTGTAGCCGAAATATGAAAAACCAAGAATACATCATTCTCAAGCCATGCCAGGGAAGAAACTACACAACCATTAGTTCAGAAAGTTGACGGCCGAGCATGAGGAGGAAGCCTACCAAAATAGGTTGCGTTCAAACTTGGCGGGCGAGGAATTTCGGCCTTGGTGATACCTTCAGGAGTCATCTGCTGTATTGTACCATCACCAAGTCCAGCTAACAATTGCTTGCCCTTGTTGCTCCAAGCCACACAATTGACTTGGTCCTTCAAGATTTGGCCATTGGTTCCGGACTGGAAGTTACGTTCCTTCATATTCGCCATAAGAAGCTTGCCTTCATTAGTGACAACAGCGCATAGCTCGCCCTTCTCTGGACGAGGGTTCGGCGCCAAAACCCTTAGCGACTCGCCATTCGTAGGTATCTCGAAAGCGGTCTGGATCGAGCCTTGCTGGAGAGATTGGACATCATATACTGCCAACCCTCCACCATGCTCCGCCGAAAGTATCAAATAGGTTTCATCGGCTGTAAAGGCCAGTTGACATATTCGTATGGGTAGTGGCAGCTTCAGTTGGGGCTCGAAGGGTCTAATTTCGCTATCGCCATCTTTAGGATTATCGAATGCCTTTCGGACGGCCTCTGTAGAAGCTAGGATGACAGAATCGGGACCCGCGGCAGCAACAAGACCGCACCGCGGGGCGATGCTAATAAGAGAGGCGTTGTCTGCAGGGGGTGGAGACCACGGTGAAGTTAAACGCAGCTTGGCATCTCCAGATAATGATAGGAAACCGAGAGCTTCAGTCTGAACCTCCCCTAGATCAGGGCCTTGGGAAACGTTTCCAAGACCGCCGCCACCTGCATTTCCCACGTTTCCAAATCCGAAAGCCATTGTTCTGGCAGAGAGGGATTTTGTTTCACGAACAAGCGATCATGGAATTGGTGATCACATCGATATGCTGATAGAATTGTTTGTATCGAGAGCTCCAGCTGATCTTCGGGTAAGGCTTCGTAAATGGAATGTGTCGGGTAGCGCAGTTCGTATTCGCCGCCGAGTGACTCATGAGTGAAGAGAAAGGGTTCGGACAACCAGACAAATGCTCATGGGCAAAAGAGGGAGTGAAAGGGTAAAAAAGATTATAGAGATGAAGCTTTGATTCACAGTGGCGCGCAATGGACCTTGTACTCAACTTTTTTAGAGCAAGATGCGCTTACCTGCATGTATCATGCCTAAAGAGTTCGCGTACCCCTGTCGCTGCATTGGAGATGAATGTATGTGTCCACAATAAACCATTACGTAATGCGAATACACAGTGTATGATATCTACAGTACAGGTGACAGGTCAGGAGGTGCGGTTTTCTGCTAGAGCGTTAAAAGTACCCTCGTACCTAACCTACCTATTAAGTTCGAAGTTACTAGGTATGTATGTACCTACTAGGTATGTACCTAGCAACCTATTAGCTACATGTACCTAGTAGTAGGTAGGTACTACCTAGGTACCTAGCTAAGATACATTGGTTAGGTAATCCATAGGAACGCGTTGAAAGATCCAACAGGCAGCTAGGTCCCGGTCGTCATCCAGCCTTGGAGCTTCTATTCTACCTACCTAATACACATCAAACTCCAGCGGACAAAATACGCCTCCACCAATACCTCCGCCCACATCATCTCAAACAATTACCTTATCGGCCGCACATTTACTTTCTACGATATCAGCGTGCGATACTTGCGCCGAAGATTTTGATTGCGGATCGCTTTAAATTCCCCATCCTCATTCTCAACTAAGCACTTTTCCCCCACGAGAAGGATCACTACCACATCGTATCAGCTAGCATGCCTGGCTTCGACTTCTCAAACTACAACCGCAATGCGGCCCTGCACGCACGAGGCGTTCCTTTACCGAAGGCGACAAGTACAGGCACCACCATCGTCGGATGTATATTCGACGGAGGTGTTGTGGTAAGTTAATACTGCCTGAGTTGTTAATCGTCTAATAGGTAATTTTCCTGCTAATACAAAGCCGACAGATCGCCGCCGATACTCGAGCTACTAGTGGTCCCATCGTCGCTGACAAGAACTGCGAGAAATTGCATTATATCTCACCCCAAATCTGGTGTGCCGGTGCCGGTACTGCTGCCGATACTGAGTTTACCACCGCACTCATCTCTTCTCAGCTCGAGCTACATTCCCTCTCAACCGGTCGAAAGCCCCGCGTCGTCACTTGTATGACCCTCCTCAAGCAGCATCTCTTTCGACACCAGGGCTATATCGGAGCGTATCTGGTGGTTGCCGGCGTGGACCCCACGGGAACGCACCTTTTTACTGTGCACGCCCACGGTAGCACCGACAAGCTCCCTTATGTGACTATGGGCTCAGGATCCCTAGCGGCAATGTCCGTCTTCGAATCACAATGGAAGCCAAACTGCACGAAGGAGGATGCCATGGAGCTCTGCTCTCAAGCTATTCAAGCGGGTATCTTCAATGATCTGGGATCAGGGTCTAACGTCGATTTAGCCGTCATTACAGCCAACAAGACGACCTTGCACCGCGGCTTCATCAAGCCGAATGAACGAAGTCAGAAGCTGAAGAATTACAAATTCAAGCGCGGCACCACGGCGGTGCTCAACGAGAAAATCATCACCAAGGATGAAATCGGAAAGTACATCAGTGTACAAGAGTTAGAGTCGGCTGAGGATGAAAGGATGGACGTCGATTCGTGAAGGATACCATTTTCAAGGGGAATACGACCGAATGCTAGCCTTCTGTAGCGATATGATGTGATAATAGAAAGGCAGTATCCCTTGCAGAATAGGATGGGTAATTAAAAAAAAAATTCCGTGATCATGCAAGCTCTGCTAATCTAGCTCTGCCAGCTGATTCTGTCAGTAACAAATAGCGAATCTGGTACATGGAATTGTTATCACATTCGCCGAGCCATCACATAACCTACTAAGTAGGTAGGCATTTCAGTCGCCTAGCCGAGGTTGAGCATTATAGATTCCATATCGTTTGTAGTAAAGATTCGGCTACATTTCTATCCAATCCGTTGCTTCACATCAGTTCCTGCTACCTAGCTATGTATGTGCAGGTACGTAACAAAACCTAGTACCTAGGTAGAATTCGAGAACTTCAATCAACATAAACAGTTACACCTACCTAGGTACATATGTATGAAGCATCTACGTCCATGATGTTAATAACCTTAAAGGTTGTGCTTTTACAACATTCAGGTAAATTACATACATACCTAGTAGGTAGGTATTTACCTAGTCCATACTTACAGATGTACCTAGGTACCTACTTACATACACTACTATGTACCAACATTAAAGTAGGTAAGTGGGACGCCCGGTTATGATCAATATATACCTAGTACCATGTAAGTAGTCCCGCAAAGCCCAGAGAGGATGACTTGACGTGGTAGCCATCAATACCCAGCCATGGATCTTACCAGGAATAAGAGGCTACGGCTACCTACGTGCCATGTTGTCAGGTACCCCGCAAGCAAGCAAGCAAGCGTGGAGCTTCAGCTTCCCGGAGCTTTCCATACTAGTACCCTATCAGTTGTATCAACGATGGCATATAGGGTGAAATATCTGGGCATTACCTATGCGTTCCTCGTATATTCCGAGTATTCCGAATATTCCAAGTCGTCGTCCTCTATTCATCACTAGAATTTCAACATAACGAAAAGGTACAATATGACAGGCTTTCGACACATAACGGCAGCGTTGGCTTTCGCTTCACCTATCTTAGTATATGGCCTCTACCAGAACGGTTCGATTATCTCACCCTGCGACTCGCCCTTATACTGCCAGGGCGATGTTTTAAGGCAGATCGAGCTTGCTCAACCCTTTTCCGACTCTAAGACATTCGTAGACTTGTAACTATACATACCTACTTATAATCTCATCTAAGGAGAGTATGCATCTACTAATGAATAAATAGACCAACGAAAGCACCCTTAGACGATGTTCTTGCCGCGTTCAGTAAACTTTCCAAGCCGATCAGCAACAACACCGAGCTTAACAACTTTCTATCTACCTATTTTGGCGAGGCTGGGTCTGAGTTGGCCCAAGTTCCCCGAGACCAGTTAGAGACCAATCCTGCTTTCCTAGACAAGATTGATGATTCTGTGATTAAACAATTCGTACATAAGGTCATTGACATCTGGCCCGATTTGACTCGGATATGTAAGCTAGCATTCCAGGCTGTGTGTTGCCTAGGAAGTGCTATACTAACGCCGAGCTTTATAGACGTGGGCGCTGCGAATTGTACAGGATGCGTGGATAGCTTTATTCCGATCAACCGCACATTTGTCGTTGCTGGGGGTCGATTTAGAGAGCCTTATTATTGGGACTCTTTCTGGATCATCGAGGGTTTGTTGAGGACCGGTGGCAGCTTCACCCAGATTTCCAGGTTAGTCAATATTTCGAACTCACGACATGGCTTAGATTATACAGGCTAATTTGTTTTCAGGAACATAATTGAGAACTTTTTGGACCTCGTCGACCAATTCGGATTTGTACCCAATGGTGCACGTGTATGGTATGTATAACATAAGAGGATAGCTTGTTTTCGACATTGAACATCACATTTTGCATCGTCTACCTCATGATTCGGGGGATATTGTCCTACATGTGTTCTAATTCGTTCACAGTATGTAATGATGCCTTTACATCACCTTTACTCTTCATGGTTTGGAGTCGCTGTTACCCGACAGATTCGTAGTCTCGGTAAAGGTATTGACGCGTTGCAGATTATATGAATCGTTCCCAACCGCCGCTCTTGACACAGATGGTCAAGATTTATGTTGAATATACTAATGACACGAGCCTTATCGAGCGTGCTTTACCTCTATTAATTAAAGAACATAATTTCTGGACAGAGAACCGTACCATAGCGATCCAGTCGGGCAACAGGACTTTCCATCTGACGCAGTAAGTAGTCCTCAAGCCTCGCCATTTATATTATACATGGTAGGATCATATATCAAATATAAAACTAACCAAATAGTTACGGGGTCCAGAATACTGAACCACGACCAGAAGTATGCCCATTTTCGTGCCGTTACAGCTTTTCCTCTTTGTTCCTATAATTCCATCGACATATAAACACAATAAGGAATGTAAATCTTGCATTATGTAGTCGAAGTTATTGTTCATGCCTCCTCACACGTAAAATACTAACCTAGCAATCTATCTAGTCATACCGCGAAGATTACATTACGGCTAATAACAACTCCTACTACTCAAGCTCCGGTATCATCTACCCAGAGACGCACGCTTTAAATGACAGCGAGAAAGCTGAACTATACGCCAACCTTGCTTCTGGTGCCGAATCGGGTTGGGATTATAACTCCCGTTGGATTGCCACGCCATCTGATGCTGCTAGTGATGTGTACTTCCCACTGCGCTCCCTTAACACCGCAAACGTCATAGGAGTCGACCTAAACTCGATACTGTACGCCAATGAGATGACTATTGCAGCTTACTTAAACAAGGCTGGAAATGGTTCGTTGGCCGCGGAATTCGAAGAGATGGCTAAGAATCGTTCGGTGGCCATGTATTCGCTAATGTGGAACGGCAAATACATGAGCTATTTTGATTACAACTTAACCTCCGGATCACAAAACGTATATGTGCCGTCAGATTCAGATGCCACACCAGCGCAAAGGGGAGATGCTCCAGAGGGATACCAAGTCTTTTTCCATATCGCACAATTTTATCCTTTCTGGCTAGGTGCAGCCCCTGAACAACTCAGGGATAACCCTCTAGCCGTTAAACTTGCATTTCGGCGTGTTCATGATCTTCTCTCCCAGAAGGCTGGCGCTGTGGCCGCAACGAATTATATGACCGGCCAGCAGTGGGATCAGCCGAATGTCTGGCCACCGCTAATGTACGTGCTTATGAAAGGTCTTCTCGAAACACCTGCGACTTTTGGTCTAGAGGATCCCTCCTACGTCGCGACGCAAGATCTATCCCTCAAATTAGCGCAACGGTACTTGGACAGTACGTTCTGTACGTGGCGTGCAACCGGTGGCTCTACGGACGAAACCCCTCAATTAGAGGGATTTGGTCCTAGGGATACCGGGATTATGTTCGAAAAGTGGTACGTATTAGGTTCTTCTAGATGGCACCGCCATGTTCCCCGTCCCTATATCTACGACCTGGGTGTTATAACCTCCTGTTGTCGATTCAGGCTAACTCGGTTACAGTATGTCAGAATATTTTTCATTGCATATACTCTTACCTTTTTTTACGCAACCTTTTAGCTTGGAGCATTAGTGGGACAGGGGTGTTCTATGTTTGAAGGGATATTGACACTTTGCAGATGCTGACAATTCGACGAACGTCGCCGGTGGAGGAGGCGAATATGAAGTTGTTGAAGGGTTCGGCTGGACAAATGGCGTGCTCATATGGGCGGTCGATACATTCGCTAATAAGTTAGAGAGGCCAGATTGCGGAAACCTAACGGCGGCGAATATGGATAAGAAGAGAGGCACCATCGGCCAGCGAGCGGTCGAGTTAGCTCCCCATGATGCACGGTGGGTAACTAAATTTGGGCGGGCAGCGCAAAGGAATTAATGAGAAATCCCCAGTGTCCATATTAGGACTGAAACAACCGTAGCATGCAGCAGCAGTAGCTTCGACGTTTGATTTGGTAATTACTTGGCCCCTCGACAATATACTCTGTATGTCGCATAGCTAGGTTGCCTTAATCATGCTGTTGCATAGGTTTAACTCATATTGGTGTCTTCCTTTTATCTGTTAGAATTAGCCTGTTATTATAATTCATGTACAATACACTGCGGATAGATCCATAGATAGGTATATCTTGTAAAGGTCCCTGGATGCATTTATCCATCATATAGTATCTATGCATCACATACATTAGGTAGGTACCTATATGTAGGTACATACCTACCTAATAGGATATATGCACCACATGTACCTAGGTACATATGTATGTAATACCTCAGGTACTTGGGTACGCGATAGCTAGTTCAATGGAGAAGTCGCAGTCTCGGTCCAATTGGCGTCGGAAGAGGTGAAGGTGGCCTTTCGCTTTCGACTGAGCCCTTGAATACACGTACATCTCAACTTTTAACGTGTTCCTATTTCTGGCTTGTACATACGCATGGTAATAGCGTGGTTCGCATTCTTTATTTCGCGCCGAGCCTAGATATTCTATATTCCAATGCGGCGTCTACGGTGATTTTATTTCCTTTGCAATTCTCTCTACCCAGTCCTACTCATCGATTCCTCCGTGCACTGCCAGTGTTCGGTCCTAGATTTTTGTTACCGTCGCGCAGAATTCGATCAGCTACTAGTAACCCTGGTGCTCCGGGTTGCACAACACATCGACATGCCGGCGAAATCGAGATTCACAAGGCTCGATGCCTTCACAAAAACTGTCGAGGATGCGCGGATACGAACTACTTCTGGCGGAATCGTTACCATCGTATCCTTGATCGTCGTACTCTATCTCGCCTGGGGAGAATGGTCTGACTACAGGAGGATAGTCATCCACCCCGAACTTATCGTTGACAAGGGCAGAGGTGTGTTCAAATACTACGAAATTACCCTATTTATCCTATTTGTTTTCAGACTTCTCACCCTCCAATTACAGGAGAGCGAATGGAGATTCATATGAACATTACATTCCCTAGACTCCCTTGTGAGCTTTTGACCCTCGATGTGATGGACGTCTCTGGTGAGCAGCAGCACGGCGTCTTGCATGGCGTGAAGAAAGTTAGACTGCAAGCTGCTACCCAAGGAGGAGGAGTGATCGATGTGACTGCGCTATCTCTGTAAGTCAGATCTCCTCGTGACCCTGCCACCTACGAGTTTCCAATTGACTGAATTAGCCATGGGAAGGACGAGACCGCCGACCATTTAGATCCTAACTACTGCGGCCCTTGCTATGGTGCTCCGGCTCCCGGTAGCGCCACGAAACCCGGCTGCTGCAACACTTGCGACGAGGTTCGAGAAGCATATGCGCAGGCATCTTGGGCTTTTGGTAGAGGTGACGGCGTCGAACAGTGCTTGCGGGAGCATTACGCCGAGAAGCTAGATGAACAAAGACATGAAGGTTGCCGGATTGAGGGTGCAATCCGGGTTAACAAAGTTATTGGGAATTTTCATTTCGCACCGGGTCGAAGTTTCAGCAACGGTAACATGCATGTTCACGACCTGAAAAATTACTGGGATAGTCCGGTGCATCACTCGTTTGAGCATGAGATTCACCAGCTTCGCTTTGGACCTCAGCTACCCGAAGATGTTACTCAGAAGCACGCCAAAAATAGTCCTTGGACTAACCACCACATAAACCCCCTGGACCAGGTTAAACAGACCACCGATGACCCCAACTTCAACTTCATGTACTTTGTGAAAGTTGTCCCGACTGCATATCTCCCTCTAAGCTGGTCAAAGCCGAGCGGGCATGACCGCCAGACCGATGATGAGATTTGGCTAGGAAACCTAGGTAGCGCAGTTGATGGCAGCATGGAGACGCATCAATATTCGGTCACCAGTCATAAGCGAAGTCTAGCTGGAGGTGACGATGCAGCCGAAGGCCACCAAGAACGGATGCACGCGAGAGGCGGCATTCCAGGGGTGTTCTTTTCATATGTAAGTATTTCCCTTGACTTGCCTAATCCTATAATCGCTAACAAGGGGTAGGATATTTCACCTATGAAGGTTATTAATCGCGAAGAACGTGCTAAAACATTCACTGGGTTTTTGACAGGTCTATGTGCTGTTATCGGTGGTACATTGACCGTAGCTGCTGCTGTCGACAGGGGTGTATACGAGGGCGCGACGAGATTAAGAAAACTGCAGTCGAAAAATCTTTAGAGTGTTACACGAGTACCGCCCCAATTGTGCCAAATCCTTCATTTGATCTTATGCACTGGGAATAGAGTTTCTGGCTGGGTTCGGGGAAACATTGTTCTGTTTACGGAGACTTTATAGTGATCTATCTATTGTAAATCTAACTGAGGTTTATTGATAGTTTTGGTATTTGCGACGATTGTTCATATGACGTGTTTTTTTGACCCCCTTTTCCTTAACCGAAGTTCTCACGTGACACCGGTCGCAAACCTCGAAGTAGTTAAGTAAGTACAAACAACAAGTTGATGAATACCTAGTAGCTAGAATAGATCCCAGAATACTTCAATTTGAAGAACCTGCACCACTACATGAACGGCATATTTAGAACCTCAGTTGAAGATTGTTTAAACTTGATAATCACATTGCAGCTTCTTCTTGAAGGAAGAAGTTATTCAAGTGAGAAAAGGTTGGCGACGTTGTACTGGCATGTATGTATTTTAGTGATGGTGGAGTTATCGATAAAGCGTTCAACCAATTAGAGAAGCCGCGCTCGGACTTAAGCTCCAATATTATTATTAATTTCGGGAAACTGTGTATAAACTGTACGGGGCTACCTACCTAGACACATGTAATCTTAACTAACCTAAATGGTAGTGGTAAAAGTTGCGCCAAGTTATTATTACACTGGACTAAGAACTTTGAAGCAATTTGGCTGGCTCTCGACCCTCTCCTTCAATGTTTCTGACGATGAGCCCCCCAGGTCAATTCAATCGACCGTGACTGCTTTTACTCTCATCACACATACATTCGTGCAGACAGAAATCAAGAAGTTACATTATCCATTTTCCTTCTCCGTTATCCTGCCGTTAAGGCTAGGTGAATACTTCTCTTGGTTGTAAATCATCGTCCGTTCTTTGCTTCTATACGTAACTCGTTTTATCGATTTATCGGTTCATCATTCGCATCTGTACTAAGTCTTTCCTGCATTGTCTCTTCAACCTTCAACCTTTCATATACAAATTTGATTGTATTTCCTCCTCGCCTCCTCCTAAAAGTACATGATCTCTCGGCTCTCCATAAACAAGGCCATTCTCGATCTTTCCGCCATCTACCTATAGTTTATCGCATTCGAAGCGAGCGAAACGACTCGAACAATATACATCTTTTATATCCTAACCGCGATCCTTTTCTGATCACGTTCATTCTACCTTCCCAGCTCCCTGTCGCATCTTATCCTCCTCTACGCCGATCTGCGAAATCGACTTCATATTTAATGCGCTCTCCGCATATCGCCTACGATAATATTTTGCCCGGCGTACAAACATCAGTCGAAATTTCGTCGCCTCGATTGGATTGCGCCTATCGCCATTGTCAATTGTCGTTTCGGGTTGATTTACCTGTCGGCGACCTGCGCAACTCCCAGTTGGATCAAAGGAAGACTGTTGCGGCCTATAAGGTTAATACGACGCTGAACGCCATATACCAATCTCGACCTCGATAGTTTTTCCCCCAAGATGGCGAACCGACCTAATTTCATCGATCTGAGAGCGAATTCCTCGACCTCGGTTGCCAGCAGCGCTGTTTCCCGCCCTCTCAGGTCGCCACGATTACATGTCGCAGGGGAAGTTCCTCCCGCCTTATCCCCTCTGGATGCCTTCGCGGCTCAGAGTCGCTTGCTAGCTAAGCAGCTCGAAGAGAGCGCTAAGACTGGCAGGCGAATGAGTCGCCTGCCTCCATTGACAACGGAGAGCCCGCTAGTTGTCCAGGGTCGATCCGATTACTTTCGCTCCATGTCTTACGACTCCTCCGAAGACCAGCCAGAAACCCCACAGCAACAGAACACCGGGCTTGGGCTGACAACAGAAGTAGAATCGCCTACAGAGCGACCTGTTTCGATGCACCCTCGGATGAGCCGCATACCACCTACTCCAGACCAGTCGGTACCTCTCCCCCCAAACCCATTCATCGAGAACTCGCGTGGCCGTCAGCTGGAAAAGCTCGATGAGGATGGCGGTTTTTTTGGCGCGCGCAGGGAGCAGTCGCCTAGTGATCTTGAGAGCATAGGCGATAGAGGGACAGAACATAAATTAATAGAGCATGACCGTGATGCTAGAGAAATTTCACCAACCCGGGGCCGCTTTCCTCCATCACCTGAGAAGCTAACCAAGATATCCTCGCATGAGTCCGTCGGCTTAGTCCCCCCTAGGGCCCTATTCCCTAAACGTTCTTCGAGCATAATGTCGGCGCCTTTGGAAGGGAATAATGATGAGATTTTGAGTGCTTCTTTTCACTCGCAGCCAGGACGAAAGCTCTCTTCAGGCAGTGCCTTCTCAGGGCCGGGCCTCGCGTCCCCCATTGCTCATTATCAAAGATCGCCGTCGATAAGTTCCGAGGCTTCTGCCCCATTACCGCGCCCCTCTTTCAACTTCTCTCGCCCACTTAGTCGATCAGGTACCCCAGGTCTAGAGCCACCCTCTCGACAGGCATCGTCCGATAGTCAACCCTCTTTCGTGCTTGCCGATGAGACGGCGCACACTCCGGTCAGTATGCACAGCGAAGCTTTTCTGGATGACGACGGGAGAGGTGCCCCTTCGTACATCTACTCGAAGTATTCTTTACCCAGAGGCAAATCGTTGCAGCGCAACTCGGCTATTTTTCGCGACAATGAACCGTCGGCTTCCTTCGTATGGGAACAACCAATCACTGCCCCGAGCAATGTTCAGACTTTTCCTAGGAGTGGTCAGGCACCACCATCGCCACCTACGAGGCCTACGAGCTCCTCGTCGAGGGCACAGGACGGCACCCACAATGCCGATTCTCTCCTGACCCGCCCGTCGGTGGAGCGAAGTAAGCTTTCTAACGAAATGTCCTTGGATGGGCGACAGCCATCACCTGACCCTAGCCGCCCATCAACCGGTGGGAGCAGGCCCTCAGAAGATGCTCCTAGGGGGCGGACACTCACCTCGCCACTCCACGATCAATCCCGAGGACGAACGCCAATGTCCGTGTCTACAAGTGACTCTGCTAGTACCATTAGACCACCCAAATCTCAGCATTCGCATGCCCCCACTGCCTCTGAGATAAGCGCAGAAGAGCATCTGGCTAAAGGCATCAAGTGCCACGAGGAAGGCTCCGTGAAGGAATCCACCTATCACCTGCGACTTGCTGCACGCGCCGGCGATCCGACGGGGATGCTATTGTATGCGCTAGCTTGTCGGCACGGGTGGGGCATGCGGCCGAACCAACGAGAAGGCGTCGAGTGGTTGCGGAAAGCCGCTGACGTTGTCAGTGCCGAGATTGCGGAAGATGAAGACCACGTCAAAGAGGGGAAATCCGTAGATTTCATGGATCGTAAAACGCGTAAGGCGCAGTTCGCCTTGAGTATCTACGAATTAGGTGTCAGCCATATGAATGGTTGGGGCATCGAGCAAGATAAAGCACTTGCCCTACGTTGTTTCGAGATTGCAGGAAGTAAGTTAATGCCTTGATAAGATGGCTGAGAACCGCTCTAACGAAGACACAGGCTGGGGAGATGTTGATGCTCTAGCCGAGGCTGGCTTTTGCTATGCCAAAGGCGTCGGGTGTAAGAAAGACCTTAAGAAGAGCGCTAAATTTTATCGCATGGCCGAGGCCAAAGGCATGAGTATGCCAGGAAATAGCTGGTGAGTTTTAAGTTTTTTTTTTTAGTTTTTAAAAAAGAATGACGACGGGAGAGAAGGGGGTGGTCATAGGACGCGTTCTCGATGACTAATATATAGCACTACAGGATACACAAAGCAAAATATAGCGACGATGCCAGCAGCGTGAAGTCGAAGCGCGCCCGAAGCAAGTCGAGGAGCAGAGGAATATTCGGGAAAAAGGCCTAGGAATAGGGGAAGAGGGAAGGGACACCCTTAAAATTTAAGTCGAGGGCGTATTGTACGGTTGGGATTCGTATTACTCTACCTTCTTTGGCGTTTGGTGGCAGCATCTATCCACAAAAGCAGCAAAATTATATTACAGCATAACGATTGGGGGCTTAGTTGCATTTCATTGTTTACAACCACCATTTTACGCAAAATACCCCCGGCCAGAGGAAGTATCATGAGGAATGGTGCCTCGTGCTGGGAAAGCTTGAGACCAGGAAGGCACAAAGGTGCAGGAGGACCGTGTCAATACTTGGACAAATCGTGTATATGAGGAGCACTCGAAAACCGAGTAGGCTCGTGGACCCATACACGTGCAATGTATATAATCGCACCCTCTACACATAAGGCACAGGAAGCGCACAAGGCCGAACGCGAGTAGTGAGAGCCTGTTTATCCCAAAGGATAACTAACGTAAAATGTTTCGGTTCCGAAGAAGGGAATGAGGCTGTTTGCGGTTGTATGGCTCATTAGAAAGGCCCGGAAGTTTTAAAAGATTTCGTACAATCTGCCCTTGAGGCAGATTTAGTTATCTACCTCCATACCTAGTACTGTAAAGTAAATCCTCACCGAAATGCTCGTGATATATTTGATTCAGAACATGTGATTGCCAACGAGTTGTAAGCTCTCAGCTAATTACATATTGTGGGTACTATTTTGGAACAGCTCGTAGTTGCTTACTCCCACCCTACTTATCTAAGTCGTCGTATACCTCAACCGGTCTTGGCCAGGCCACTACCTAAACCTTGGTGCCGTAAAGGTCATATTGGAGTGTCTCGTGGCTTTTATCGTGACTACCGGCCCCATTTTCTGCGGCTACGTTCTCGAATATGCCAGACAGCCTCCTGATAGCCTCCTCACCAATTTGGTAATGCGTGATAAGACGGTTACCGGAAATCTTCAAGCCAGCTTGGTGGCCCAGCTGAGAAAATCTAGAAGGGCTGCAGTTTAATGATTTAAGATCTAGCCAAACCATATTCGTCTGGACGGGATACTCCACCTGGCCTCCCAAGTCTGTCCACAGCCTCTCAACGCGCTTTGCCGTGAGATGTGTATCTCGAAGAAGGCCGCCTTCGGCGTTTGGGCCTTTGCCGAAAGTCACATCAACCGCCACTCGAGCAGCGGCTGTAACAACGCCGGATTGACGCAAGCCACCACCGATCGACTTACGCACCCATCTCGCATGCTTTATGAGTGACTTATTACCGACAATGATGCTTCCGATCGGAGCACCTAGTCCTTTGGAGAAGCAGAGGGAGATTGTATCAAAGTGCTGACAGAAGTCTGGTAGCGACCCAGCACCGGAAGCGACAACTTCCCACAGTCTCGCGCCGTCGCAATGCATCAGGATACCGTGCTCTCTAGCAAACTCGGAGATCCTCTTCACCTCCGCCAGCGGCATAACTAATCCGTTCAACGAATTCTCCAGGCTGATGACACGTGTCGGACAGGAGTGTATCTCATCTCCAAGGACGACATTAGACTTGATATCCTCCAGAGTCAGAAAGAGGCCATTTCGAGGCGCCACAGCAGTAGTCATAGCACCGGTCAATGATGATACGCTATGTTTCGCATGGTCAGCTCCGAGTGATGGTGTAGGGCGGCAAAGGGTGTTCTTTTACCCTCCAGCCTCGTACTTGATAATGTGCGAACGGTGATCCGTTAGCACACCATGCGGTGGCTGTGTGAGCAATGTCCGTAAGGCTATTTGGTTGCCCATGGTGCCAGAAAGGACGAACAAGGCGGCCTCTTTACCTGTCAAGGAGGCGACGTGAGTCTCGAGGTCTATAGTGGTCGGGTCTTCTTCAAAAACATCATCCAACAAGGTAGCTTTTTGGATGGCAAATAACATGTCTTGAGTTGGAGTAGTCATAGTGTCGCCTATACCATGTATCAGCAAAACGAAAGCTAGGTAGTTCTCAGGAAAGGGGAAGGGGGCGTGGGGAAATAGGGAAATGGGGGAATGGGGAAAGAGGGAAAGGGGGAAAAGGAGCCCGTTTACTTCTGAGATCAAAAGCAGCAGCGCCCTGGTGGCCGATCCAACTACTTGCTGATTTATCGTTTGTTTTATCGATAGTAGACATAGCGACGGGTGGTATCTGATGAAGAAGTCTTGTGCGGTTGAATGGCAGCGATAGACGATGGGTTGATATCAATATCGATGGTAGCAGCGGGGTCCTCAGCTTCTTTATAGTCCGATATCGCCACATAGATTGGCCAACTCGCATTACTTCAGAGATGGCCATGCTAGATAAAGGGTTTCCGAAGGTATTCATAACTTCCAAGATTACGATTCACGCATCTAATAACATACTTACATCGATATATAATGCGTGTACAATTTCAGGTTTAAACGGGCTTGTTAACCTGTAAATAAATGTACCTAGGCAGCTTATGGACTTAGAGAGGATATTTCTACCCTGTTCTCATATTTGAATAGCAGCGCTACATAAGGTAGATGCATGGGTCCATATACCTACTAGGTACATGTTTACTTATGTACTAGGTACATGTGCACACGCCCATACTAGGTAGGTACGTACCTATGTAATCATCCAACTAACCCTATTTTGGATCGTGATCGAAAGTGGATTGCCGTATTTGGTCCAACGCGCCACGCTCTCCTTTCCAACAACAATCGCAGGCGAACCACTAGATATTAGGTAGGTAGACACACAGACACAGCACGGCAGCTGCACGGTTGCTGGTTTGCACCTGTATAACGGTGGCACAGCAGTAGTTATGGGGATTCTCTATACAGAGAGACGGAGACTGGTAACCCGATTGGCCCTCGCTGCAGTATCTGTCTGGCTGCTGTTACTTTGGCTGAATCCCAATTGGTCCGATCGATCGATTCATCATACCCTCCGTTTCGATCCCGGGAAGGTTGATCTATCAAACAGCGCTGAGACAGGAAATCTATGCCAGCAACATGGATGGGCTCCCTTCGGAACCCCGGATAGGAGAAAGGTTTATGATCTGATAATGGTCAACACCGAGTTGGATTGGTTGGAGATTCGTCTCAACACTACTTATCCCTACGTCGACTATTTTGTCATCGTCGAATCTAGGAAGACATTCACCAATCATGAGAAGCCCTTAGTCATCAAGAACAACTTGGACCACTTCTCCGCCTACCGTGACAAGCTCATATACCACGAGCTTGAGATTCCTGAAGGTTTTCATTCAGACCGTTCTAATCGGTAAGTTATAAAAAAAAAACTTGTCATCTCGAAATTTTAAGGCTTATCTTCTCAGGAGGTAGAAGCTAACAACAGTATGACAGTGAGTGAAACAGACCCGTATTTGTACGCAGTCAAATATACGGAGACAACTGACACAACTTATTTTGACATAGCCTCCTGGGCATTCGAAGACCTCCAGAGGGATGCCATGTATACGCAGGTATTCCCGAGGCTTACGGGAGAACAGGCTCCTGTATTGGGTGACGTTATCGTCGTAGCTGACGTTGATGAGATCGTTCGCCCGGAGACACTAGTAGTACTCAAAGCGTGTCATTTCCCACGCCGCCTCACGCTTCGGAGCTACTTCTACTATTATAGTTTTCAGTATCTACATAAAGGAGCTCAGTGGGCGCATCCACAGGCAACATATTATCAAGGTTGGAGAACCATCCTCCCCGTAAATCTGCGGAATTCGGACGGCGGCCTACAACCTCTGATTAGAATGGAAATGGGGGATTTATGGAGTGCTGGGGTATGATAACACCGATTCTCTCTCTCTCTCTCTCCCCTCTCCTCTCCTTCTTCGCCCTCCTCGCTTTGGTCTAGCTTGGAAGTGGAAATGCCCCGGTCCGGCTGATTTATTCCTGAGACAGAAAATATACTAACTCGCTATCTAAGTGGCACTGCTCTACTTGCTTCTCTACGGTGGACGAGGTTCTGACTAAGCTCTCGTCTTTCTCTCACATCTGGCTTAATCAAGAGGCATTCCGTGGTCGTGATCGCATAGCCGATCGAGTGAGGAACGGGAAGGACCTTTGGGATCGAGAAGGAGAGGAGTACGAACGGATTGAGGATAATGATGACATACCGACGGCTTTGCTAGGAAACCCTGACAAGTTTTCATATATGTTGGATCGGGACGGCCCCACGGCCGGTTTTAAAGATTACCCTACAGTGTAACAACGGCAATATAATCTCTTTTGGGTGTTCATGTACTGCGCTGGCTGATTTAAGTTGGGACATGTGACGTTCTTGGCCTCTGGGCAACATGTGCTAGGCATATGCTGTATGGTTGCGGTCTGTACAACATGTCTTTGGAGGTAACCGGGTAAAACAATTGTGGTGTTTATTTCTCCAGGTCTAGCAACCAATTTAATAAGGGGGTCTTTATATCATGAACATAAGCAGCGCACGTCTGATCAAGTATGTTTTTATCGAGGTTGGTTCATGAAAGTGCAGAAGAGCGAGAGAGCAACGTCGACGCAGCTAGTGATTCATATGAGCCACCTCCTACCCCCTTATCACTGGCATAGGGGAGGCTTTTGCTATCTTAAGCTAAGCACTTGTACTAAGGCCTGTATCGAAACTAGATGGTAAAAGAGCCGTTTGCGAGACCCGTCGATCAACCTTGGATATTTAGAGCTGTGTATAACTAGATTAATCTACCTGCACTCTCTGTATATGTGTAAGTAAAATATCATATACATAAAAGTATACCTAGCATATCCAAGTATCTCATATAGGTACCTAAATATGACGACAAACGTTGATGCTTTCCGGGGAAGAGATAATAGACAATGCAGTGACCAAAGTAAATCATTAGTTAATTTATGGATCTCTAAGGCCATGGTTCATCCAAGAATATGGCAGGCGTTACTTCAAAGGAGTGAAGGTTTCAGGGGAAGTAGACATGGATATTAATTATTTAGTGATGACTCACTCCTTCTAAAGTACATTTTGAATTATGTCTAAGTATCTTTTCCCTTTCTCTTTTCTTCTTTCTTTTCTCTAATCCCTGCCCCTGAGGTATCGTGGCCAACCTGATGCGATGACAACTGCGGCAGTGACCTTCGTCTAAATGTTTCCCATCATATAGTTACCAACCTTTTTTTTTTTTTCCCTCGTCACTCTTTTTCTTTCCGGGAAAAGTAAAAAAAAAAAAAAAGGCTTGTATTTCCCTCTCCTTTGCCAACCGTCACTTTAGCATTCGGCCGAGCCACCCCAGTATCCGGTATGTTTCTTTCCCAATCTTAGCAAGGCTAGAGTATAATATTAAATTTAAAGTAATAATACGGATATTGCGTACTGACACCCGAAGGAAGTACTGTGGAAACAAATAAGAAACACGGCCAGAAATTCACTTCCAACACAGCAATGTCGATGACAGTATTCATGACGGTGGCAGTTGGTTTTGCAGGTCAACTAGCCAATGCTCAGGGTCTCATCACCAACTGCACTTGGCAGACCGGTTTGATGGTAGACAACTTCCTTGGAATGTACTGCAATAACGATGACTGGGCGAGATACAGTTACGACTGGACCTGGTGAGTTACCTACTAGTTCGGAATAGACCACGATATTATAAAGTACACTTACTAACATAATTTCGCTCTCAAGGCTTGACACCAATGGCTGTTTGGCCAACTCCGGTGGAAATCTCTATCCTTACGGCAGGCAAGTAGATAGCTCCTCGTTCCCAGACGATTCCCTGGTTCTATTCATATGTATTAACATGAATTTACCTTACCATAGTGGCAACTACTGGTCTACCTGTGACAACTGCACAGTTCATGGAAGCAATGCGAATTTTCTCCTCAGTTGTGATTGCCTCAACGCCAACGGTCGGTTTTCTCCAGCTACATACGATCTCAGTAAGTTTAGTCATTAGATTTCCTATCGGCTGCTAAATTGGAATACTGACATAATATTTAGATCGTGTGATTTGGAACCACAATGGCGTCCTCGGCTGTTTTGACCACGTTGGCAACCGGACAGAAAAGGGCCCCTTCTAGTCTGCTGGAGAGGAGCAAATTTTGATATTTGAAAGGGTTATGGTCTTCATACTGTGAATAGTCCATGTAATAACCATAACACCTGGGTTAGGAACATCGTTTGCGCAGCACCATGCTGTTAGTCAAACATGATGAATTTAAAATCTGCTAGGAGACAGTGTCTTCATTTCCATGAATAGGCAAGCATAACATCGTCAAATATATCAGGTGCGGGTGCTAGTGTACATATGTTGTTCGGAACGACGCCCAGCAGGTAAGGACCACGATATTCTATACGTTGTGTTCTTTCTCTTGACCTGCCCTTGATAATTCAAGGAACGACATTGAGGCAGGCAAGACTAAAAGCATCACCCTCCCAAAGAAAGGATCTCGCTCTCGATAGCCTCTCCTAGACTCTTGGTTGTCCCCTTACCACCTAAATCAGCGGTGATAATATTTTCATTCCCGCCTGCTAGAACCTTCTCAATCGCCTGGAGCATCGCGGCGGCGGCGTCTTGGTAGCCGAGGTGTAGGAGCATCATCTGACCAGCCCAAATTGTACCAATCGGGTTTGCGATGCCCTTTCCGGCGATATCGGGCGCACTCCCGTGGACAGGTTCGAAAAGGCTTGGGAACCGTCGGTCTGGATTGATATTCCCGGATGGTGCGATCCCAATTGTACCGGTACAGGCAGGGCCTAAGTCGGATAGGATATCGCCAAATAGGTTGCTCCCGACAACTACATCAAATATGTTGGGCCTTTGAACAAAGTGGGCAGTGAGGATGTCGATGTGGTACTTATCCACCTGGACATCCGGGTAGTTGAGAGCCATTTCGCGGACCCGGGAATCCCAGTACGGCATCGTGATACTTATTCCGTTGCTTTTCGTAGCACTTGTGAGTCGCTTGCGCGGCCGGCTCTGCGCAAGGTCAAAGGCATAACGCAGCACTCTGTCGATGCCGGTCCGCGTCATGACCGTCTCCTGGATCACGGTCTCCCTATCAGTGCCTTCAAAGATCTTACCCCCTATACTACTATATTCGCCTTCGGTATTTTCACGCACGATCCAGAAGTCGATATCTCCAGGCTTCCGGTCGGCCACTTTTAGCACCTATTATCAGCAAGTCAAGATAATCATGACTATACTTTTTTTTTTTTAAAAAAAAACACCCAAACCCCAAAACCCAAAACCCAAAAAGCCCAAAGGCAATAAAAAATAAAAATCGATGAAAAGATGGGAGGAAGGAGGTGGCGTCAAGTAAAGGTAGACGTACGAGGAGACTTAACCCCAGCCATCAGCCGACATGGGCGGAGGTTGATATACTGGTCAAATTCACGCCTAAACCTCAACAGACTTCCCCATAAGGAGACCTCGTCTGGAACTAGATCTGGCATCCCAACGGCGCCGAAATAGATGGCATCAAACCCGAGAAGCTTCTGTTTCCAGTCTGGAGGTAGCATGTCCCCATGCTTCTGGTAAAATGCACAGCTAGCAAAGTCGAAAGTCTCAAATGTTATTGAAATGCCGAACACTTTAGCGGCTGCTTCCAGGCAACGGACACCATATGGTATCACCTCGAGTCCTATTCCGTCGCCAGGGATGACGGCTACCTTGATGGTGTCGTTAGCCATGTTAGCCGTGTTAGCTATGATTGTTTGCGGGGTATGTTTCTGTGAATCGATCTTGGGGTCGATATATGTACATGGATTTGGCGGTGGTGGTGGTGGGGGTAGTGGATGAGGGGGGTTTAAAGAATGGTGGCACCGCTACATAGGTACAAGCTAGGCAAATGGAAAACATAGAAAGGGGGGAAATACATAATGTCCGTTATCGGATATTTCCCCTTGGATTCCTTTTCCTGGTCCTTGCTGGATGAGAAATAGCGGAATGTAAACGTGGGAAAGACGAAACACGGCTAGCTACCCGTATTGCGGAATAAGAAAGAAGGAAAGAAAAAAAAAGAGAGAGAAAAGAGCACGCACAAACATGTATACATACATGCATGCATATGCACTTGAATAGCTGTAAATATAATAACCTGCAGAGGACTGCAGAAAATCTCTGCTCGGGGGGCGGCAATGACCCATCTATTACTCGGTCTACTACGCCTCAATATTCTCGAATAAGAAAGACGGTTGGCCTGGAACTGCTTGTTCCGCAAAAGGAGACTTGACGTCCACCTCACCTCCATGAATGAGATCAGACCCCGTCTTTCTGCCTTCGGTTACTAACAAGACACTGACGGCTGATAACCCTGCCACCCTTTTAAGGCTAGGTACCATAGCCACGACTATCTTAGACTCGTCGAAAGCCAACTTGCGTTCCATCACTTCATCAGCCGGCTCCCCATCGCGAAGGCGCTTCTTGAGACGCTGTACGAACGGCATAGCTTCCTTCACTTTGCCGATCTTGGCAACCCGGCCGCTAAGTTCCTTGTCGGTGCACCTCTGCGTCATGGTTGTTAGATCCCACGTCTCCTTTACTAATTCGATGCACTCATTCTGCCACTTAGGGAACTCTCTAGTTATATAGACTGTCAGCCTCTTGGGCTTCTTGGGGTCAAAGCTAATCTGCTTTCCCTTGGCCATCTTCTTTACCTGCGCCGATTCCGCCGACGTAATGTTGGACTGCGTCGCTAGTACGTAGGCGCGGGCAGCCGTAAGACTGGCATTAGCTTCCGGTACTTCGGGCCACCGAGCTAGTTGTACCGTTTGAGCTTCATGAAGTATCTCGAGCCAGATATACTCAGCCCAGTGCGGCGCGATCGGTGTGAGAGATAGGGCTTGTAGTCTGATATATTTGAAGGCTAGGTCCTTGTTCATTGAGATTCCAGCTGCCACACAAGTTGCTCTGTAGATGTCCTTGGCGTTTATGAGGTCGTAGAAGCATGACTTCAGAGCCATTTTGTAGTTTGTGTCCTCGTAATGTCGCTTAGCTTCTTGCACCAGCGTGTTCATTTCGTTGTCAAACAGTGCATCTTCAAAATCATTTTTCTCGGCCCGGAGATCTGGGCTTTGGGCCACTTCCTCACACCATTCTCTGAGAGAATGGAGTCGGAGACTGGAAAAAAAAATATTAGTTAACGTAGTTACTCAATCATAACCATAGGCGAGTGGGTAGCTTACATGGTGCTATCAGCGACATCCTCGACGAAATTAGAATCTGAAATTGTGTCACCAGCATCTGCAAGAGCGATTCGGGAGGCATCGGCACCGAATTTCTTTACAACTATGTTCGAGTCAGCAACGGCTACGAAGTGGGGGGGGGTAGGACGTCGGTTTACCATCGTCGAGAGTCATAAAGTTGCCAGTGCTTTTAGACATCTTCTCGCCATTGAGCTGGAGGTGACCGTTCACCCGGTAAGACTTGGGCCAGTATTCTCTAGGGAAGAGTGCGATGTGGTTGTAGAGAGCGAAGGTAAGGTGGTTGTTGATAAGATCCTTGCCACTGACTCTCAAGTCCAAGGGGTAAAAATATTCAAACTCGCGGCGCATCGCCTCGAGCGTCTCCCTAGAAATCCTTGACTTGGCTAGAATGTCTTCCGTAAGTTCAGTGCGGCAGAATATATAATCCCAAACCTCATCAATCATCTGATCCGGTGCAATGTTACCGATACCCTTTTCTCGCCCAAATATATCACTGTGGAGATAATGAGCCACCGTATAGTAGCTCATATAGATCGTTGAATCGCTCAAGCTTTCTACCAGAAATTCCGGTGCCCAAGGAAGCCGTGAGCCAAGGCCATATGTTCTTGCGCACGCCCATTGCTTGAGCCAGTCAAGCACTCCTAAGAACGCATTACGGGCATCGCTCGAATAGGTGTTGAGACCATTTCCATCCTTATTCTCGACATATTCGGTCGCAGTGGCACGCCATGATTCTTCTCCGTAGTCAATGTAATACTGCTCCATGAGAGCCACCGTACATTCGTCGCCACTTCTGCTGACGACCTTATTCTCGGGCTCTGCGTATTCAAAGGCGAGGCCGGCTTCAATTAGCTGCGCCCGAACTTTAGGCTTCGCATCCGCCACTTTTTCTCCTTTAAAGTCTCCCACGAGCATATGACCCTGATAAAAGCCTTCCTTATATGCTAGTTCCTTAGCCTCCTTTAGCTGCTTAGCATCCTTTGGAGATGCTATCTTCAACTTTTTGACTAGTTCGAGGGCTAGTAAATCAGAAGTGGGTGTCCTGATAATGGGTCTGATTTCTAGCTCTGCCCACTCCTTATTGATCTTATAATATTCCGCCTTTTTAGCCAAATCCGAAATTGTGGCGTAATCGTCCGGAGAATCTGAAGGTACGCACGTCACTACACCCGTCCCCTTGGTCTCAAGAATCGACTCCATGGGAAGAACCCGAACGCCATCTTCGTGGAAGCTGAGGGGGGCGTTCACTAGAGTGCCAATAAGATCGGAACCTCGGATATCAGATGTCTTCTTGACGACACCTTCTTCGGCAAATATCTCCTGGTAAGCCATGTTCTTGGCGGCCCTTTCTGTCATAACATAGTACTCATTAGGGGCGGCTTCATAGATGCCGTAGGTGACCTTGGGCGAAACAAAGCAAGCAACTTGTCCATACATCGTCTCTGCCCGTAACGTTGCAGGAACGAGGAATACCTTGGCAATTTCAGGTAACTTCCCTCGAAGCGTCTCCTGGGCCTTTGACGAGAATTCGAGAACTTGCATTTTGATTGCCACGTACAGCTGTGGATTGACGCCCTCACCCTCGCTTCTATCGTGGTCCATACAGGGTTGACCATCCTTGATGGAGTAGATTGTATGGCGCTTCCCGTACTTGATCTTGTGAAGCTCCTTCAGCCGGATCATCTGCCAACGAACAAACGCATCGAAGTATGGGTTGGCATCCGTGGTGACGAACTGTCTTCTCCAATCGATCCTGCTACCGAAGTTGCTCAGGTCAAGTTTACAGAGCGGGGGAAAGTATTCGAGCCAGTATGCCGGATCAGCGAAAAGATGAATTTGTTGTAATGGGATACCCATGGCTTGCATAATCTGAAATTGGTATTTCATCTTGACTGACTTGGCAGCGGCCTTGCCCTTTTTGGCAGTGAACTTGGTCACGTCTTCCCTTTCTTTCTGAACCGAGGGGGAGGCCTCGGGGACGGGATCTTTATCTGCCTTATATTTCTCAAACTCTTGGCCAAACATTTCAACCTCCTTGCACAGCTTATCGGCGCATGCCTTGATAGGTAGACCTGTACAGTGATAACCCTGCGGCCATAAGACATTGATGCCCTTCATGCGAAGGAAGCCGACATGGAACTCGACCTTACTAAAAGAAAATGCGTGGCCGACGTGGAGGCGTCCATTTGTGTAAGGAAAGGCAATGGTTCCGAAAAATTTTGGAAACCTTTCTCGCAACTCAGAAGCAGTAATGGAATGGAGAGGTATATCGACGATAGACGGTGGATTGGCATCGAACAGGCGCAACTGTTCCCATTCCTGCTGATATTTCTTCTCTGATGCGATCAAGGAGTCTCGTTTCTCCGTGCCTCCAACCTACAGTTAGAAAGGACCAACAAGAAATCAAGAATGATTGATGATGATACGATACGATACCTTTCAGGTCTTTAAGGGCTGCACTTTGAAAGCCTTCTACAGTCTTCCCGAGATTGGCCATGGTAGTTTTACCGTATGCCCAATGTCGTTATTTCACACCTTTGGTTTTAAGGTTACGAAAGGAATAAAAGATTGAATTTATTTAAACAGCGTAGAAGTTTAAACTTTTTTCAAGTGATAAATAAATGGAGGGGTAAAAAATGAAAGTAAGGAGGGGTACATGTCCGAGCTCCGTTATTTTAATACCCGTTTAAATGTTTAAACATCGAAAATTATTATTCGAATGCCAGATTGTACTGAAATCCCACTTTGTAGTCGATCGACTTTAAGTCTTTTTAATTTCCTCGAAACAACATGTTATCCTTTTGCATTTTCTTCAATCGAAAACACCTGATCTGGATTCCCTTCTATCCATTTTATCGACCTTGAAGTCCAAGATTGATTGCAAGATTCCAAGTTGAAAAAGGGCTCTTACTTCGATCGATTCGAGACAGCTCAAGGTTCAATCGCCCAGTTTCCGGTTAATACATCTCTGATATTAATGCAACCCGAATCAATTGAAAACGATGTTAGAAGGCAATTGATTAATTGTGATTATTAAACTTTTAAACATGCCTGCGATAAGAAACAATTAATTAAAGATTCGACGCTGAAAACTAAAGGACCCCTTCTTGGTCGGGGGTCACAATAACTGCCTATTACTCATAAAATTACACCAAAAAATACGCGAATATTACGTAAGTAATTGATAAGTAATTGATAAGAGATTTCGACACACTTGATTGGCTCGAATCTCCTTTAGCGCCTCGCCAAGCCTTGGCAAAACCTTAAATTCATCCACGTCTCTGATTGGGTGCATCCGCTTCAATTCATTACATAAGCTTCGATTCGACTGATCTTTCAATTGAACTGATTTACCTACTTAGCTACATACTTTTGAACCGACTTTTGAACTGACTATTCAACTGACTATTTAATTGATTATTCAATTGACTATTCAATTGACTATTCAATTGATTATTCAATTTACTATTCAATTGACTATTTAATTGACGATTTAATCGATTATTCGATCGATTATTTAATCAGTTTGGCGACTGATTTATTAGCTGTGTACTGATTGCATCTGGGGACTGGACCAGGGACCGATTTACTGACTGCTGAACTGATCTAGGGACTGATTTGACTATTGAACTGCCCTTTGAACTGATCTCGGGACTGACTAGATTAATCTACTGACTGATCTACTGACCGTTGAACTGATCCAGGAACTGATCTGACTAATCCCTGAACTGACGGTTGAACTGATTTGCTGACTAATCTACTAACTGTTGAACTAATCGAACAACTAATACAGAGACTGATTTACCGACTTTTGAACTGACTTTCGAACCGATCAAACAACTGATCCTGTAACTGATCCTGTAACTGGATCAGGGACTGATTGACTGACTATTCAACTGATCGAATATCTGATACAAGGACTGAACTAGGGACCGATTTGCAGACTGGTTGATTAGCTGTTGAAGTGATGGAATTACTGATTCAGTCCCTGGACCAGGGACTGAATTCCTGACTATTGAACTGATCTAGCTCCTGGATTAGGGACTGATTTACTGACTATTCAACTGACTTTTAAACTGATCCAGGGACTGGATCAGGGACCGATATACAAACTGATCTAAGAACTGATTTAACTAATCGTTGAACTGACTGTTGAACTGATCTACGAACTGATTTGACTAATCGTTGTACTGGCCTTTTGAACTGATCCAGGGACTAGATCAGGGACTGATTTACGAACTGATCAACTGACTTTTGAACCTACTTTTGAACTGATCTAAGAACTGGATTAAGTTAGAACAACCTGTTTATCGCAAGGAAACTTTCCCAGTCCTTCGGGCGGATATTACTTTTTATTTTTACTTACTTTCCATCTTTTTCTTTTTAAACAATTATTCTTTTTAAACCCTTATATAACGTTTTTTACGAGGAAAATTTTTTAATTTTTTTTTTTTATTTTTTTAAAGTTTTCGTAATTCGCGTAAAGTTATATTTTA
Organism: Annulohypoxylon maeteangense; assembly: GCF_022496945.1. Lineage (NCBI taxonomy): Eukaryota > Fungi > Ascomycota > Sordariomycetes > Xylariales > Hypoxylaceae > Annulohypoxylon > Annulohypoxylon maeteangense. The sequence goes on from NW_025953274.1 coordinate 237,600, forward strand.
AAAAAAAAAATAATAAAATTTTTAAAAAATTTTTAAAATTTAATTATTTTTTATTTTATTTTATGCGAAAGTTCGATTTTTCGATACGTTTATTCGTTTAATTTTTTTTATATTATTTCGCGTTTATAAAATCGTTTAATTAATTATTTTTATATTATTAATAAATAATAAAAAAAATATTATTTTAATTTTAAATTTATTTAATTTTTAATTTATTTTAAATTCGGTTTTATATTTATTTTTTTCGAATTTAAATTTAAATTAAATTTAAATTTAATTTTAAATTTTTAAATTTTTTTTATTAATTTCGTTATAAATTTTTAAATTTTTTTTAAAAAAAATTTATTATTATAATTTAATTATAAATAATTTAATAAAAAATAATTAAATAAAATTTTTAAATTAAAATTATATATATAAAAACGATAAAAAAATAAATTTAATTAATTTAATTTAAATTAATATTAAATTTTATCGAAATAAAAATTATAAAATTTTATTTTATAAAAAGTTATTTAATAAAATTAATTTTATAAAATTAATTTAATATAAACGAATAAATAATAAATGTAAATTTAATGTAAAATTATTATAATATATTAATTAAATAATTCGAATATTAATTATAAATAATAAATATATAAAAATAAATAATATAAAACTTAATAATATATATATAATTAAATTTAAATAAAAATTATAAATAATTAAAAAAATATATAAAATTTTACGTTTCGATTTAATTTTTTAAAATTTAAATTAATTACTTTTAATAAATAAACACGATATTTAAATTTATTAATTAAATAATTTAAATAATTTAAATAATTTAAATAATTTAAATAATTTAAATAATTTAAATAATTTAAATAATTTAAATAATTTAAATAATTTAAATAATAAAATAATTTATTAATAAGTTTAATAATTAATTAAATAATTATTTAAATAATTAATTAATTAATTAATTTTTAAATAAATAACTTAATTATAAATTTTAAATATTAAATATTTTCGAATTTTAAATTTTTTTAAATATTAAATAAAATTTTTTTAAATGTTAAATTTTTCGTATAAAATAATTTAATAATCGTGTAATTTTAAATCGTTTTATTATAAATATATTAAATAATTAATTAATTAATTATTTATTTAATTTTTTAATTTTTTTTATATAACGTATTTAAAATATATATTAAATATTAAAAAAATTTTAAATTTTTAATTATTAAATATATTAAATAAATAACGGTAAATTCTTTATTAATTCGTTATAAATTTTATAATTTTAATTTTAAAAATTATTTTTAAAGTTAAAATATTTTTTAATTATTTATTATAAATTTAATTAATGAAATTACGTTATAATTTAAGTTTTAAACTTTTATATTTTTATATTTTTAAATATTTATATTATAATTTTATATAATATATATATATAAAATTATATACGTATATTAATTATATTAATTAATAAAATAAATATTAATAAATATATTAATGGATATTTCGGTAAATATATTAAATACGTTAAATATTAAATAAAAGTTTTATTAAAAAATAAAAAATATTATAAATTAAAATTTTCGAAAAAATAATCGAAAAAATAATCGAAAAAATAATTAAAAAATAATTAAAAAATTAATCGAAAAATAATTAAAAATATATTATTATATTAATCGTATTAAAAAAAAGTTTTAAAAAATTTTTCCTCGCGGAAGGCGATATATGAGGGTAAAAGGGGGTTTAAAGGGAAAGGAGGTTGTTAGGTAAAAAAGGCAGTATCCGTCCGAAGGACCGAGAAAGTTTCGTTGCGATAATCAGTTCAAAAGTCAGTTCAAAAGTCAGTTCAACAGTCAGTTCAACAGTCAGTTCAACAGTCAGTTCAACAGTCCCTAGATCAGTTCGTAAATCAGTCCCTGATCCAGTCCCTGGATCAGTTCAACAGTCAGGAGATTAGTCAGTAAATCAGTCAATAAATCAATCCCTGGATCAGTTGTTACGTCAGTTCAACAGTCAGTAAATCAGTCAATAAATCAATCCCTGGATCAGTTGTTACGTCAGTTCAACAGTCAGTTAATCAGTACCTGAATCAGATCAACAGTCGATTCAACAGTCAATAGGATAGTCAATAAATCAGGCCCTAGATCAGTTCAAAGGTCAGTTCAAAGGTCAGTCAATCAGTCCCTAAGTCAGTTCAACAGTAAGTTAACTGATTAGTCAGATCAGTCCCTAGATCAATTCAACAAATAGTCAGTAAATCAGTCCCTAATCCAGGAACTAGATCAGTTGTTCGATTAGTTCAAAGGTCAGTTCAACGATTAGTCAGATCAGTCCCTAGATTAGTTCAATAGTCAGTAATTCAGTCCCTGGACCAGGGATTGAATCAGTTGATCGATCAGATCTTCGATCAGATCAATAGTCAGTCAATCAGTCCCTATCCCAGTTCTTAAATCAGTCGTTCGATCAGTTCAACGGCCAGTTCAAAAGTCAGTGCAAAAGTCGTCCCTGGATCAGTTGTTCGATCAGTTTAATAGTTAGTAAATTAGTCAGCAAATCAGTTTAACAGCTAATTTAGTTGATTAGTCAGTTTAGATTAATAATTAATTAAATAGTTAGTAAATTAATCTTAAATTTAGTTTTTAAATCGGTTCGAAAATCGGTCCGAAAATTAGTAAATTAATTCCCGATTTAATTTTTAAATCGGTTTAAAAATTAATTTAATAATTAATAAATTAATTAATAAATTTAATTTTTAAATTTATTTAATAATTAATAAATTAATTAAATTAATACCGAAATTAATTAAAAAGTTAATTTTTAAATTAATTTAAAAATTAATCGTTAAATTAATTTAAAATTAATAAATTAATTAATAAATTAATTTTAAATTTAATTTAAAAATTAATTTAAAAATTAATTTAAAAATTAATAAATTAATTAATAAATTTAATTTTTAAATTTATTTAATAATTAATAAATTTAAATTAACGATTAATTAAATTAATACCGAAATTAATCGAAAAGTTAATTTCGAAATAAATTTTTAAATTAAATTAAAAATTAATTTTTAAATTAATTTATAAATTAATTAAATAATTAAATTAATTTTTAAATTAATTTAAAATAAATAAATAAATTTATAAATTCGTTAATAAATTAATTTTAAATTTAATTTTAAATTTAATTTTTAAATTAATTTAAAAGTTAATTTAATAATTAATTTAATAATTAATTAAATAATTAATAAATTAATTTTTAAATTAATTTTTATATTAATTTAATCGTTAAATTAATTTTTAAATATAATAAACTCGAATTTAATAATTAATAATGTTAATTAAAAAAAAAAATCTTTTTTAAATTATAAAATATATATATACGTTAAATTATTACATGTTAAGTTTTTTTAAGTTAAAAAATTCGAAACTTTTTCATAATAAAAACACGTTTTATAAAATTAAAAAAAAACATTTTAATAAATAAAACTTATTAATTACCGGCCGTAAAAAAAAACATTAACATTTTTATTAATAATAAAATAATAAAAATAATTTTACTCGGATATTTATTTTAAAAACGATAACCACGATATTCGTAAACGTATTATTATTAAAAATAAAAATTAAAACGGTAAAAATAAAAATAATAATAAAAACGATTAACACGATATTTAAAATCGTAATCGAAATTATTTTAAAAATAATAAAAAAATTAATAAATTCGAATAAAAAAACAAACGGTAATTTAAGTTTTAAATTTTTTAACGAAACGAAATATTAATTATTATAATCGTTTATTAATTTAACCGCATTTTAAAAAAGTAACTTTCGAATATATTATTCGTCGTAAACCGTAAAATATTTTTTTTATTTTATAAAATATTTTAATATTAATACATTTTTTTTTATTAATATAATAATTTAATAACTTTTTAATTTTAAAAAAAATTTAATATTTATTATTTTTTTATATAATTACGCGATTAAGTTACGGTTTTTTTTTATTATAAAAATTAACATTTTTAAATAATTTATATAAATAAATTACCGATATAACTTTATAAATTTTTTAAAAATTTAAAATATTTAATTCGTACGCGAAATTATTAACTCGACGAATAATAAATAAAAAGTTTACTCGTTAAATCGAATATTTTTTCGAATTTTTTTTAAATAAAATATATTTTTTATATAAATATAAATAAATATATTTTTTAACTTTAAAATATATTTATTAATATTTCGAATTATAACGTAATTTCGAATTAATAATAATAAAATTTATAATTATTTTAACTTTTTTCCGATATATTCGTTTTAAAATTTCGAAATTTAAAACCGATATTAAAACGTTAATAAAAAATAAAACGAAACGAAAATAAAAACCGAAAATAATTTCGTTCGAAAAGTAATTAAACACGAACGAATATACATTATTAATATCGTATTATAAAACGGGAAAAATATTTAATTAAAAAACATCGAATAATAAATGATAATATCGAAAAATAATTTTAATTTTTTAATTACGTCGTTCGTTTTATTTATTCGTTTAAAAATAATAATTTATATTAATTATTAAAACGGTTTTTATTCTCGTAAATAAAAATTATTATAATTCGAAAACGAATTTTAAATTTCGATTTAAAATAACTTTCGTTAATATTTTTTAATCGTATAATATTAAAATACGAAATAAAACGAAAACTTATTTTTTAATAATATATATAATATCGTTAAAAAATAAAATAAATTTTTTTAAAAATTTATATATAATTATAAAAAACGTATTAAAATAAATATAATTCGAAATAATTTAAAGTAAATTTTTCGATAAAATTTTTAATAAATTAACGATAAAATTTTATATAATAATATAATAAAATTTTAATATTAAATTAATCGATATTATTTCGTTATAATGTTTCGATTTATTTATTTTATTTTTTTAACATTTAAAATACCACGTAATATATTTTTAAACTTTTTTTAATATATTTTAAATTTACATATTTTCGAATTCGTGTATTATTTTTTTCGGTTTAAAATAATATTTATTATTATATATCATTATAAAAATTTTTTATACGTATTTTAAAAAAATTAATAAACGTTAAACTTTTTTATTATTAATATAATATAATAATTTATTTTTTAATTTATATCGTTATTATTTTTTTTAATTTTTTTTTATATTTACTTTTAATAATTTTTTTAACCGTTTTATTTTTTTATTTTTTTTATATTTTTTTTAATTTATCCTTAAACTTTTTTTTAATTTTTATTTTTATAATAACGTATATAATATTATTATTATAATATAAAATATCGTTAATTATATCCTTAAAAATCGACTTAATTTTTTATCCTTTTTTTTTTATCGTTATTCACGTTAAACTTTATTAAGAATTAAAATAATACATTAAAAATTAAATTATATTTTCCGGTAATATAATAAATTATAAAATTAAATTAAAATAAAAATAAAAACGTAATAATAAATTTAATATTTAATTTATTAATATTAACGATATAAAAAATAAATTAATTAATTATGTTTTTTATAAACTTATAATCCGTTTAAATAATAACGAAAATAATATAAAATTATAATAAAATACGAACGAAACGATAAAATTAAATTAAACACGTAATTTTTAATTTTATAATTTTATATTTTAAATTAACACGAATAAACATTTTTAAATAAAACGAAATCGATAAAATTTTTAATACGAAAATATTTTCATTATTTTAATTTTAATTTAAATAAAATATTATAACGTTAAAACCACGTTATTTTAACGCGATTATTTTTAAAAACATTTATCGATTATAATTTTAATAAATTAAATTTTAAAAACGGGTAAATTAAACTTATAAAATTTAAAACGAAGTTTTTTCGGTAAAAATAAATTCGAAAATGGTTTTAATTATATAACTTTTACGGTTTTACGTAAACGCGGGGATTTCGTTCCGCATTTTATTAATAATAAATAAAACGATTTTTTTATTTTAAAAAAACTTAACTTTTTATTAATAATATAAAATGTATTTTTATAAAAATTTTATTATTTTTATATATATTTTAAAAATAACGAAAATTATTAATATTTTTAATTTACGTATTATTAAAATTTTTTTCGAAATAATAATAAATTTTTTATTATTAATAATAAAACTTAAAAATGTAATTAAAAAAAAACTTAAAAATAATTTATTTAAAATAAAAATAAAACCGATATTTATAAATTTTTAAAATAATTTCTTTAAATATTAATAATATTTTTTTTAATATCGTTAAAAATTATAATATTATTAATATAAATTTTATAAAAATATTAAAACGTTTTTAAACATTAATTTATAAATCGTTAATCGAAAATAAAAGAATTTTTAAAACTTATAAAAACCACGTTTAAAACTTCGAAACTTTTAAACGAAATTATTATTATTCGTTTATAATAACGTTTAATAATAAATAATTAATAAAAAAAATAACTTTATTAATAATAAAAAAAAACTTTTTTCCTTACATTTTTTAAATAAATTTTTTTTATCGTAAAAATGAATATATATCGGTAAACGCCGATTTATTAAAAACGCGTAAATTAATAATAACACGTTTTTTTTTTTTTTTTTTTTTACCATTTTTTAAACGATAAAATAAAAAAAACTAAACGGCGTAAATTATTTTTATTATTTCATTTTCTTTTTTTCATATATTTTATTAAATATTTTATTTAAAAATTTTTAATCTTAAATACCGAAGGGGTAAACGTATTTAAATTTATACTTTTTTTATTATTTATCGATAAAATTAATAATTATTTTTTTTTTAATAATTTAATTATATTAATATTTTTTAATAATTAAAAAAATTAATAATTTTAATTAAACGTTATATAAAATAAGGATTAATTATATAAATATAAACTTTTTTTTAAATAAAATTTCTAAAACGTTAATAAATATAATCGCGTCGAAAAAAAAATAATTAAATTTTTAAAAAAAAAAATTTTTTATAATATTTTAAACGTTTTAAAAAATTTTCTCGTCGAAAAAAAAAAGTTTTTTTTAATTTAAAACATAATATAAACGTTTTAATAAACGGAAAGTTTTTATATTTAAATTTAAAATTTAATTCGAAAAAATAAATATTTATAATTTAAATTAAATTCGTTTTTTTAAATAATAATATAAAAAATTTTATTAATAATTTTAATAATAAAACTTAATTAAGTATTAACGAAAATCGGTTTTTTTTATTAATATCGTTTATATATAAAATATTTTACATATATTTTAAATTTATAACCGCGTGTATTACGTTAATAAAACTCGATTTAAAATTAAAATTACGTTTTTTTAATAATTTTTTTTATTAATAAAACACGACGTTAAATTAATTTTAATCGTATAATTCGAATTAAAATATTAATATTAAAATAAAAAAAAACATATTAAATTTAAAGTAATTTAATATAATATTATATTCGAATAAAAAACGATTATTAAATAAAAAATAAAAGGAAAAACTTTTTTTATATATTTAAATTTCCATTAATACACGTATAATAAATCGCTTATAATTATAATATTTATTTTTTTTATTAATATTTAATTAAAACTTTACTTTTTAATATAACGTTATATTTATAAAATTTATTTTTATAATATAATAAAAAATAACGAACGTAAATATATTATAATTTTATATAAATTTTTTTAATTATCGTTTATTTATTATTTTATTATTTATATTAAAATTTATATATACCGTTAATTTTTTATTATATTTATTTATTATATTAATTTTTATATTATTATATTTTTTTATAATAAAATTTAAACGTTATATAAGTTCGGCATTATATATATTATACGAATTAAAATTTTTAAGAAAAAAAACTTTTTTCGGTTTCGATAATATTAATAACGAAGGAATTAATAACGATATTTTTATAAATAATATTAACGTATTATTTTTACATGGAATTTCGAATATAAAAACGGCATTTTCCCACGATTTATTTTTTTTTATTTCATTATAAAAAACTCGTTTTACATATTTTATACCGTTAATAAATAATATTTCGAATATTTTATTTTCGATAAAAAAAACGTAAGTAAATGTTTAATATTTTCGTTAAAATTTATATTAAAATAAATATATTTTCGTATATATATTAATATACGAAATAAAAAAATAAACGGTAAATTATAAAATTTAAATTTTAATATACGTTTAAATTAACGTAATAATATAAATATTTTTTCGAATAAAAACGAACGAAATAATATTAAAAATATACATTTATTTAAAATTATATATTTAAATAAATTTAACCGGTTTTAAAAAATATATTTATACTTTTTATAAATTCGTTTAATTATAAAAAAATTAACGATATAAATAAATATAATTTTATTAATATATTCCTTAAAAAAGAAATAATTATTAACCGTTAAATTTTTTTTTATTTATTTTAAATTTTCCTCGTCGTTTTAATATAATATTTCATTTTTTATATATGTTTATTTTTTATTATTTCGACCGTTTTTAATTTATCAGCAAGTATAATGTTAATTATAATTTTAATTTTTATTTTAACGCTCGTAAAAACGGAAACTTTCATTATAATTAAAATTATAAAGTTAAAAAAAATAATAACTTTTATATATAAATTAATATAAATTATAAATAAATTATTTTTTATTATAACGGTTATTTTAACGGTTATTATCGCGGTTATAATTAAAACATTAATCGTAATTTCCACGATAATTATAATTTTCATTTTTTTATTATTTATAAAAACGATTTCGTAATTTATTATAACGTAATTAATTTTATTAACGATTATAACATTTTTTTTTATTAATATAATAAATAATTTTAATAATACGAAAATTAAATAATAATAACGTTATTCGAAAAAGTAAATTTCGAATTAAACGTTTATTAATTAATATAAACGAAATATTAAAAATAAAAAAACTAATAAAAACGTAATAAAAAATTAAATTTTTAACACTTTTTATAATTAAGTTTATTCGTTAAATTTTAACGCGATTAATAATATATTATATATATTTATAAATTTTAATTTTAAGTTTAAATTCGAAAATTAAATAACGAAAATTATAATTTATAAAATTATAAATTATAATTATATAAAATATAATATTATTTATACGTAATATTCGATAAAAACGTATAATTAATATAATTTAATTTTTAAAATTTAAAAATTAAAAATAATTTTTTTTTATATATTTTATAATACGTTAATATTTTATTACTTTATAATTTAACGTGCGAAATTTTTCAAAAAGTTTAAAAAAAATATAATTATTATTAATAAAATATTTATTTTTTTTATTTTAAAAAAATATATTTAATTATTAAAATTAAACGCGTTTATAAAATAATTACGGAAATTTTTTAATAATATATTTAATTCGGATAATATTAAACTTTTAAACGCGAATATAATTAATAAATAAATATATATTACGTTAATAAATTTTTTTTTTAAAAATTATAATATCGTTAAAATTTACGGTAATATTTTTTAAATTAAAATAAAACATTTTTATATTTTTAATATTTTAATTTTAAAACTTTTCGCGTCGATCGTTAATTATAATATTAACGCGGGTTATTTCGTAAATTTTATTTATTAATTCGTTATTTTTTAAATTATTTATTATATTTTTTATTATTTTCGAAATTATTATAATTTATTTAATAATACGTTTAATTTTTTTATTTAAAAATAAACGCATTAATTAAATAAAAAAAAATAAAACTTTTAAAATTAAAACCGGGTTTAATTAAAAAACTTTTAAAAATAAACGCGAAATTAAAAATAAATTTAAAAACGTTAAATATTATTAAAATAAAAGTAACATTAAATTTATAGTATAATTTGGTTATATTTATAATGTTAAACCATTTTGAAAAGTTAAAGTTTTCCCGAAGGTCCGAGCTTAAAAAGTATACTTTTCGCTATATAAATATACATATAAATTTAAGTATTTTTTAAACTTTAAACTTTAAATTTTACATTAAAATTAATATAACGTTTTTATTTTTTAATTAATTATTTTACGTCGGGAAAGTTTTTAATTCGTTTAAAATTTAAAACATATATTAATTAATCGATTTCGTATTAAATAAATTAAATTATATTATTTTTAACTTTTATTTAATCGAAAAAAAAAAACTTTAAAATTAAATCGATTAATATTATATTAATTATATAACAAGTATTTTAATCCCTTTTATAACGAAATAAATTATATTTAAATTTAAATTATAATAATTTAATTAAATTAATTTTAAATAATATATAATTAAATTTATTTAATTAACTTTTAAATAATTTTTAATATAAAAAAAGTTATAAAAAATTTAAAATTATTTTAATAAAAAAAAATCGATTAAAGTAATAGAAATTTTAATATTTTTATATAATGGCGGGGTTTTTAAAAATATTTTCATTTATATAAAAATTTATATGGCAAAACGAATACCGTTCGAAAACGCGCCTTCGCCACAATGTAATTAATATTACAAATATAATTAAAATATATTATAAATTTAATATTACTTTAAAATAAATACGAAAATTTTTAAGTTAAATATTTAATTAATTATTATAATAAATGCGATTAATTTTATAATTAATAACGATAAAAATAATATAAAAAATGTAAATTTTAAATTAAAAATAAAAAAATTTTTTTAATAATAATAATAAAAAAATTAATATTATTTCGATAATAAAAATTAAAAATAAATTAAATTATATTAACGGCGGCGAAAAAAATAACGCCGAAAATAATTAAAAAGAAATTATAAAAATTATTAATATAAAAAATAATTATTATTACGAAAAAACTTTAAAAATATTATTATACGATTAATTTAATATAAAATAAATTTAATTAATTTTATTATAATAAAACGAATAATACGTATTAAAATTATTAAATTAAAAATAAAAAATAAAATAAAACGTGAAAATTATAATTATTATTTTTATAATTATTATAATTATAATTTAAATAGCGTAATTTAAAATTAAAATTATATAATTTAAAATTTAAATTAAAATTAAAATTAAAATTAAAATTATAATTATTAAAATTATTATTATATACGAAATTATAAAAATTATAAAAATTATAAAAGTTTTTTAAAAGTTTTAAAATTTTATCGTATAAAAAAATTCGATAAACGAGCGGTTAATTTTAATATTTTTTAATAAATAAATCCGGGAAATTAAAAGTTATTAATTTTAATATATTCGTGTTTTAAACTCGTTATTTTTTTTTTCTTTTTCGAGGTATAAAAATACCGGAATTAAAAAAAAACTTAAATTTTTTTTAATTATATTAATTAAATATAAAAGCTTAATAATAATTAGAAATTATATAAAACGTGTAAAAGTTTTTAATAACGATGTAATAAAAAACGAAACTAATATAAAATTAAATTATAAAATAAAATTTAAAAAAATATAACGAATAATTTAAAATAATTTAAAATTAACATTAAAAAATGAAAATAATAATTAAAATAATAATTTAATATTAAAATCGAATGTAAAATTCGATAAAATAAAAAAAACAACGGTAAAATAATAATAAAAAATAAAAAATAAAATAATAATAAAAATAAATAACGAAATAATAATAAATTATATAATCGTAAATAAAATTAAAATAAAAAAAATAATAAAAAAAAATATTTATAATAATAAAAATAATATTATTTGCGTTATATAATTCGCGTTAATTGTTACGTTATATAAGCCCGGAAAAACGCCGGTAAAAAGTGTATATATTATTTTATATAATTTAAATAAAAGTTAAAGTACTTTAATTTAAATTATTTTAACATTTATATTTTTTCGTGGTATTAAATTTTTAATTAATTATTTCGTAATTAAATTAAGTTTAAAAGTTTAATAATTATTATTAATTAATTATTTTCGAAAAACGCTTTTAAATAAAATAAATTACATTATAATCGAAATTAATTTAAACGAAAAGTTTACGATTAAAGCTAAAAAAAATTAAAATTAACTCGAATTGATCGAAATAATAACTAACTTTTAACTTTAAATTTTATAATTAAATTTAAACTTAAATATTTATAAATAAAATAAACGATAATTTAAATTAAACGCTTTTTATTAAACTAAGTTTAAAAAATTTAAACCTTAAATTCATGTAGTTATAAAAAGTTTAAATTAATCGAATATAAAATAATATTTCGATATAATTTATAACGCGTTCGAATTAACGTTAAGCCCTTTTTCGATACAACGCGCGTATTACTAAAACCCATACAACGTAAATAATATTACTTAATAATAAAATAACCATTAAAATTTAATTCGTTAAAATATAAACGAACGTAAATTATATATATTCGAAAAGTTTTTCGAAACTTATAAATATTAATAATTTATTTATTAAAAAAAAACGGAAAGAAATATTTAATAAATTTCGAATTATTCGAAAAAAAAAAAAAATTCCTTAAGTTTTAAATATTTAAATAAATTTTTCCAATTTTCAAATATTATTAAATAATAACTTTTTTATTATAAAAAACTTTAAATAAATAATAATAAAATTAAAAAATTAAATGTAAATAAAATCTTTTTTTAACATATATAAATAAAAATAAAAAATAATTAAACTTATATATAATTATAAATTAAAAATAAAAATAATAAATAATTAAATACGATAAAAACGTATATAATTACGTTTAATAATTTTAATTAATTACTTTAATATATTACGAAATAATATAATATAATAATTAACTCGTAATTTTTTAAAGTTAAAAAAAACGAAAAAACCGGAATAAAAAAACGAAAAACGTAAAACATATATATATAAATATATATAAAAAAAAATTTTTATTTATCGTTTTAAAACGAAATAAATAAAAATTCACGTCGAAATAAATTAAACGAAAATTAATCGAAACGTAAAACCGTAAAAAAATAATATCGCTAAAAAAAAATAATAATATTAACATTAATATTATATATATAAATATAATCGAAAATAAAAAAAAAATAAAACGGTAATTTAAAATAACGTTATAAAATTAATATTAATCGAGAATAAAGTAAAAAAAAAAATTATTACTTTTATACGAACGATAAAAAAATATTATATTATTATAAAAATAATAAATAAAAATAAAATTATTAATTAATAAATTTAAATTTAATAATTAATAATGTTAATTAAAGAAAAAAGAAAAAAAAGATTTTTTTTAAGTTACGAAATATATATATACGTTAAATTATTATATATTAAGTTTTTTTAAATTAAAAAATTCGAAGTTTTTTTATAATAAAAACACGTTTTATAAAATTAAAAAAAAAACATTTTAATAAACGAAATTTATTAAAATAAATGTAACGTTAATAAATTAATTTTTAGATTAATTTTTAAATGTAATTAATATTTATTTAATAAATTAATCGTTAATTTAATTAAATATTTAATTAAATAATTAATTTAATAATTAATTCGAAAGTTAATTCGAAAATTAATTCGAAAATTAATTCGAAAGTTAATTCGAAAGTAAATTCGAAAATCGGTTTAAAAATCGGTTAAAAAATAAATTAAAAAAGTAAATAAATAAATAAGTTTAAAAGTAAATAAATTCGTAAATAAATAAATTAATTTAATCGAAAAATTAATTAAATTAAAACTTAAATAATTAATTAAAAAAAATGCATTTAATTAAAAACGCGGATAAATTTAAAGTTTTATTAAAACTTAATAACGCGTTTAAAAAAATTTAAATTAATTAAATGCGTAAAACTTTTTATTAATTATTTATTAATTTTTTATTAATTATTTTATTAATTTTTTATAATAATTTTTAAAGTTTTAACGTAAAAATGTCCTTCGAATAAATAAATATATTTTAAAATTTTTATATTATTATTATTATTTTTATTATTATTATTATATTTTTTATTTTTTAATTTTAATTATCGTTATAAATCTTTTATTTAAATTTAAAAATAAATTATTTTTAATAAATTAATTAATTAAATAATTAATTAAATAATAAATTAAATGTATAATTATTTAATAAAATAATTAAAAAAAACGGTTTTTTTAAAATTAAAATTATTATAAAATGAAATGGTAATAATTAAGAGAAACTTTAGCCGCGTAGTATGGGTATATCGTTAAAACCGCGTAATAAAGTTAATTCGAAAAGGGTATAATTTAAGGTATTTTAATCGTTATATAAATTAATATAAAGTAAAATGTATGTTTTAAATAATATACTTTTTAAAATATTAATGTCCTTCGATTAAATTTAATTAATTGTTTTTTTTTTAATATAATATTAAAAATTTAATAATTACGATTAATCGAAAACTTTTAATTTAAGTTATTTATAATTAAAATTATATGTTTTTAAGTATTAATAACGTTATAAAAAATTAATTTAAATTTAAAAACGTTATAAAATTACAATTAAAATTTTAAAATTTTATTCTTTTATTCGAATTTTTTTAATTTTAAATAATTCCTTAAGCCGGCCGTTAAAATAATTATAATTAAATTTTTACATTAAATTAATTAAAAGCTTTTAATTAATTATAATTATAAAAAGTTTAAATGCATTTCGAAAAAAAAATGATTAATTAAAATAAATTAAAAGGAAAAAAAACGTTTTAAATATTTTTAAAATACGTTAACGCGGATTTTAACGTTATTACGCGGATCCGACGATATATTTATACTACGCGGCTAAAGTTTTTTATAATTAATAATAAATTAAAATAAAATAACTTTATTTTATAAAAAGTTATTTAACGAAATTAATTTTATAAAATTAATTTAATATAAACGAATAAATAATAAATATAAATTTAATATAAAATTATTACGATATATAAATTAAATAATTCGAACGTTAATTATAAATAATAAATATATATAAAAATAAATAATATAAAACTTAATAATATATATATAATTAAATTTAAATAAAAATTATAAATAATTAAAAAAATATATAAAATATTACGTTTTAATTTAATATTATTATTATAAATTTTTTCTTTTTTTTAATTTAATTAATATATATAATTTTAATTAATAATTCGATTTTTATATTAAATATTAATTTAATTTTATTTTTTATAATATTTATAAATAAAATTAAAAATAATATTAATAAGTTTTAATTTTTTTTAATTATTAATTAATTAATTAAAATTACGTAAAAAATTAATTAATTAAATCAAGTTTAATTAAGTTTATAATTAATTAATTAATATTTATAAAAATATTAAAAATTAATTTTTTATTTTTTATTTTTTTTTCGAAAATTTTAAAATATTTTAATATTTAATATATAAATTTTTTAAAAAATATATTTATTTACTTATTTTAAATAAAAATTAAATAAAAGTTTTAAATTAATTAATTTTATATATTTATTTTAATTTATAAAAAAAGTTTAAAAATTTTAACATTTTCGAAAAAAAATTAAAAATATTTTAATTTTAAAAAGTTTTTTAAATAAAAATATCGTTATTTTAAATTTATAAAAGATTTTTAATAATTAAGTAAATAAAATAATTATAAATATAAAAAATATAATATTAAATTTTTAAAATAAATTTTTATTACGTAATATATATTATAAATTTTTTTATTTTTTTAATTTTTTTAAAATATAATTTTACGCGAATTATAAAAATTTTAAAAAATAAAAAAAATTAAACAAAAAACTTTCGCGAAAAACGATATATAAACGTTTAAAAATAAAAAGAAATTTAAAAAAAATTATAAAATAAAAAAATAATATTCGTTTAAAAAATTAAAAAACTTTCGTTATAATAATTAAATTTTTTAAATTTAATTAAATTATTAAATTATATCGAAATAATTAATACGTAATTAATAATATTAAAATTATTAATTATATAATTTATTAAAATTATATTTTTCGTATATATAATTTCGAATTTTCGTTTTTATTTTAAAAATATAAAACGTAATTTTAATATAATTTTTTTATTAATTATTTTATTTTAATTTAACCGCGGTTTATATTAATTTTTAATTTTATTAATAAATTAATTTTAAAATTAATTTAATAATTAATTTAATAATTTTTAAATTAATTTAACCGTTAAAAAAATTAATTAATAAATTTAAATTAACGATTAATTAAATTAATACCGAAATTAATTAAAAAAATTAATTTTTAAATATAATTAATATTTATTTAATAAATTAATAATTAATGTAATTAAATATTTAATTAAATAATTAATTAAAAAAAATACATTTAATTAAAAACGCGTATAAATTTAAAATTTTATTAAAATTTAATAACGCGTTAAAAAAAATTAAATTAATTAAATACGTAAAATATTTTATTAATTATTTTATTAATTTTTTATTATAATTTTTAAAGTTTTAACGTAAAAATAATTTTCGAACGAATATTTATAAAATAATATTAACCGCGTAATACGAAGTTCGGTTAATTTCCCGTATAATATTAAATAAAAAAAATACCGTTAAACGATATATATTTTATTTTATATAAATTAAATAATGTTTTATATATTTATTTTAATTTTAAATTTTATTTTAACATTAATAATTTTTTTCTTTTATTTAATTTTAAATTAATTATTTTTTAATTAATTTAATTTTAAATTTTTAATAATTATTAACAACGTAATTATATTAAAAAAACGAATTAAATAAATTTAATTACATTAAATTTAAGTTTAAAAAAATTATTACATCGTTAAATTTAAATTAAATCGTAATAAAAATAATAAAATTAATTATTAAAAATTAAAAATAAACGTTTACTTTCGATTTAATTTTTAAATTCGAAATAAATTCGAAATAATTAATTTTTAAAATAATAAATATATTAATTTAATAATTTTCGATAAAATTAATTTTAAACTTAATAATTAAAAATTAAATTAAAAAGAAATAATTAAAAATAACTTAATATAAAAAAAATTAAATATAAACTTTTCGAAAAATATATAAATTTAAATATATTAATAAAAAATAACATAAAAAGTTTATTTTAAAAATATAAAACGTTATATAACGATTTATATAAGTAAAAAAATAGTTTTTCGAACGCGTTATTTTAACGTTATTACGCGGGAAATTAACCGAACTTTATATTACGTAATTAACATTATTTTAATTATAATTTATTTTTTAATTTAATAATACGATATAAAAATTTCGTATAAAATAAAAATTTTAAAATCGATATTATAATTTATATAAAATATATAATAATATATATATTATATTATTATATAAAATTTAATTTTTTAACTTTAAAATTATTTTTTTTATTTTAAAATATTTAATAATAAATAAAAAATTAATTTTTAAAATAAAAATAAAATAAAAATTTAATTTTTAATATTTTTTTAATTATTAATTAAAAAAAACTTTAATTACGTAATATAAATATATTAATTAATCCGCGTAATAATGTTAAAATAATACGAATAATTTTAACTTTATTTTAATATTTTTTTATAATAAAAAATATATATTGTAATTTATATTTATAAATATTATTACCGTTTTTTTACGATATTTATAATATATATATAAATATATTATATAATATATTTTTATTAAAATTTAATTAAACTTAATATTTAATTTATAATATACGTTATAATAATTTTACGTTTAATAAATTATTTTTTTTTATTTAAGTAATAATTTTATTTTTATATAATTAAATATTATTATGTTAAAAATAATTTATTCGTTATTTTTTTTAAACTTTTTTATTAATAATTTTAAATTTAAATATGCGGATTTTTTTTATTTTTATTAATTTTATTTATTTTTTAAATTATTAAATTTCGAATATTTTTAACGTATAATAAATTATTTATTTAATTCGAATTATTAATTATATATAATTTATTATTTATAATCGATTTATTATTTATAATTAACTTTTTATTTATATTTTTCGGTTTTTTATTTTTAATATTTATTTTTAATAAAAAATGTAAACGTTTATACGGCCGAATTAAAATATTTTTATAATTATTAATATTATTATTAAAATTATTTTAATTATATATATTTATAAAATAATAATAAATTTTTAATATTAACCGTTATTTTATAAAAATATACCTATAAATTACATAAGTTTTATTTAAATTTAATAAATAATTTTTCGTTATATTATTTAATAATATATAATATATAATATATATATAATTAATATATTTATATAATAATTTTATTATATCGATCGAAACGTTATATTATTTTTTTTAAATTATTTTATTATTTAAAATTAAATCTTTTAAATTAAATAAAACTTTTAAATGTTAAAAAATTTAAAAAAAATAATTAAAAAATATCTTTTAAAAAATTATAAAAAATAATAATAAATAATTTATAAAAAATTATTATAAATTAAAAAAAGTTAATAAATCGATTAATTATCGAAAATATTAAATTTTATTATATATTTGAAATTTTTTATTTATTTAAATTAAATTTTTATATAATAATTTACGAAATAATTTATAATATAAATATTAAATTTAATAATTAAATATTATATAATAATCGTTTTTAAATAATAAAAAATTAATTTAATTTAATAAAAAAAACCTTTATAATTAAAATTAAAGAAATTTATAAAATATAAAATAAAAACTTAATATAATTTAAATAATTTATAAATTAAAAATTCGCATTATAAAATCCCGTTTTTAATTTATAATAAACGAAAATAATAATTATATATAAAAAAAATAATTATTTATTAAATTTATACATTACGAATTTTAAATATAAATAAAAAGTTAAAATTAATTAATTAAAATTTATTAAAAAAATAAATTAAACCGATTATTATTAATAATAAATAATAAATTAAAAATTAATAACGAAAGTTTTAATTTATCGTTTAATTTTTTATTTAATTCGAATTTAAACTTATTTAATAATAATTTATTAAATTTTAATAATAATATTAAAAAACGTTATAAATACGGATTTATAAAAAAATTATAAAAAGAAAATCGAATAAAATATATATTTAATTAAAAATATTTTAATTTTTCCATTAATAAAGAAAATTATTCAAAAAATTAAAATAATTAATAAATATATCGTAAAATATTAATATTAACGTTAAAAAAATTAACTTTTAAAATTATATAAACTTTATAACATTTAACGAATTAAAAATTATTAAAATTTTAATACGTATTTATTAATAAATTCCGTTAAACTTTATCGCCGAAATGAAAAAAAACACGAAAATATGAAAAATTTTTAAATGGATTTATATTTTCACTAAAAAAACTCATTAATAAAATTTATAAAATATATTTTTTAAATATAAATATAATAATAAAAATTTTATTAAAGATTTATCGAAATAATAATTAATCGTATAAACGATTAAAAACGCGAAAATGAAATTAAAAAATAAATAAAAAATTATTATATTTTTTATTAATTACGATAAAAAAAATAAAAATTAAATATAAATAACTTAAAAATTATTTTAAAATAAAAAACATATAATAATTTCGTTAATGAATTTAAAAATAAAATTAATAAAAATAATAAAAATAATAATTATAATAAAAAAAACATTAATTTTATTCGAAATAAAAATAAATTTAATAAAAAGCCGAAAAGGTTTATTAATAAACCATTTTATTATAAATACGAAAAATACGATTATTTTTAAAAAAATTACCCGAAATAAAATAACCGTAATTAAAAAAAATTAATATTAAATTTATAATATAATTTAGTTATATTTATAGTGTTAAACCATTTTAAAAAGCCGAAGTTTTCCCGAAAGTTCGAGTTTAAAAATACACGTTTCGTTATATAATTTTACATATAAATTTAAATATTTTTTAAACTTCAAACTTTAAATTTTATATTAAAACCATTATAACGTTTTTATTTTTTAATTAATTATTTTTTAACGAATTCGATTTAAAAAAATTATCGATTTATAATATATAAATATAACATTATTACGTATTAAAAAAATTTAATTATATTATATTTAAAAAAAATGTAATTAAAAAAATGGTTTTTAAAAATAACTCGATAAATATTATATTAATTTTACGACCGGCGTTTTAAACCGCGTTAATTATTTATAACGTAAAATACTTCGGCCTTTAAATGTTAATTAAAATAATTTCATTAAATAAACTTAAAATATAATATAACGAAATTTATTTAATTACGTTTAAAATAAAATATAATATAAATCATTTTACGAAAAATTTAAACTTATTTTAATAAAGAAAAAATAAATTAAAAAGTGGATATTTTTAATGTTTTTATATTATAATAATATTTCCAGAAATATTTTTATTTATATAAAAACTTATATAATAAAATAAATATTATTCGAAAACGCGTTTTCGTTAAAATGTAATTAACATTATAAATATAATTAAAATATATTATACATTTAATATTACTTTTAAAAAAATAAAAATAACGTTAATAATTTAATAAATATAACTTGAAAATTAATATATATTTTTTAACTTTTAAAAAAATTTATTATAATATATTTAAAAAAATAACGTAATATATAATATAAAAATAAATTAAATTAATTTAAATATAATAACTTAATGATATAATATAATTTAATTTAACCGGGATTTAAATTATAACTTATTAATTTAATAAATGTTTAAAAAAACTTTAATATTTAACGATTTATATATTATTTATATATTAAATAATATAAAAAATAATAAACATTTTAATATAAAAAGTGAATTTTTATATAATATTAACGTAAATACTTATATTATAAACGATGTAAATAATTTTATTAATAATATAATTATTAATATAAAAAATAAAAATTAAATAATTAATATTAATAAAAATTTAATATTCGTTACGAAAATAAAAACGGGTATTTTTAAGTTTAAAAAAAGTAATAATAAATATAACATTTTATATTTATATTATATATTATACGTAATTAATTTCCTTTTAAAAAATTTTTCTAATAAACTTTTTTATAAAATTAACGGTTAAATAAATTAAAATTTTATTATTAATTTTAATAATATAATATTAATAATATTTAACGTTAAAAAATATAACTCTTTTTTTAATAATATGGAAAAAAAAACCCCGAAATAATTTTTCTTTTTAATTAATAAAATTATAAGTTAAAATTAATAATTGATAAAATAAAAAATATAAAAAAAATCTTTAATAAAAGTCGCATTTAATAATTTATTAAACGAAATAAAAAATAAATAAATTTTTTAATATTATTATTTATATTATTTTAATATTATAAAATTAAAATAAACCGTTACACGTATAATAAAAATAAACTTAAAAATATTTAACATTTTAAACTTATTATATTTCGCGTATAATTAAACGAAAATTACGAAAATTTTATTAAAGAATTTTTAAAAATAAACGAAATATATTAATAAAATTATTTAATATAATTTTAACGAATTAAAATTAATTTTTATTAAAAATAATTAATAGTTTATATTAATTATTAAAAATTATAAAAAATATAAATAATTTACCGTTTATAAATTAAAAAACGAAATAAGTTAAATATTTATTATTTATTTTATTTAAATATTCGAAAAACCTTTCATTTTATTTTTAATTAATAATAATGTTTATAAATGAATAAATATATTAAAATTAAATAATTAAAAAAAGTTTAAAATAAGTAAAATATAAAAACGTATAAAAAATAAATATATAATTAATTATGTTAATCGTATATAATTAATATTAAAATAATAAAATTAAACGTAATATTCGAGCTTTATAAAATATTAATTAAATTATAATTTTAATTATAAAAATTTTTATTTATTTTTAAAATTATTATTATTATTATTAAATTTTATGTCGATTATTTTTATTTTTAAACTTTTTTTAAATAAGTGTACGGTTTTATTATTTAATAAGTCTTTAAATAAGAATTATATATTAAAGAAAATTTAACTTGTTTTATTTAATTTTTATTACTATTATGTAATGGTATTATTTTTTATTATATAATTATAAGAGATTATTTTTTAAATAAGAAAAATAAAAGAATTATTATTAAGTAATTATAATAATAAAAAATAAAGTGTTTATTTTGTTTTATAAGTTTTATTATTTTTATTTAATTTTATGATTTCTTTGTTTTTTTAAGCTATTAATAATTTAGTATTATTATTATTATTATTTTATTCGAAATAATTTTATTTTTAAAAGAATTTATTTTTTATAATTAAATAATTTTTTTAAAAAAATATGTTTTATTTTTATTTTTATAAGCAGGGTTGAAATTTAGTTATTAATAGTTAATACTAACTATAACTAAAACTAATTTAGTTAGTTTTAGCCTCGACTAAAACTAAGCTTAGTTAATACTGGCTTTAACTAAAACTAACTAAGCTTAGTTAATTAGTAACTAAGAAAATACTAAAAACTAAACTTTTGCCTCATTTTTATTTTAAAAATTAATTTCTCGCCTATTATTAAATATTTTTAAATAAATAAAATAGTTTTAGAATCGAGAAATCAAGCTCTATTTAATAGTGTAATACATATATTATTATATATTTTATATAAATTATAATATCGATTCTAAGGATTTCACCCTGTACGGGATTTTAATGACGTATTACTAAATCAGGAAATTAGCTATGATTACGTAACATATATTACGTAATAGAGGGTTATTTTAAGAGTTCAATAATATATTTTATATATTTGTAGCTATTTTATTAAATTAGCTATTAAGGATTTACTGTAAGTTCAGGGTAACGATATTTTCACTTGGAAAGTTTTTCGAAAATGAAATATTTTTAAGTTTTTTTCGAAAAAGTCAAGATTTTCAAACTTTTTTTATAAATCGAAATAAATGTATAAAATTAATCTACTTAAAGTTTTTACTTAGCTTTTACTTAAAATAATCAAATATAATTTTTTAAAATTAATAAATTAAATATTTAAGGATTTAGGAATTTTCGAAAAAATAAAAAATAAAAAATTTAGTTATTAGTATTTTTTTAGTTACTAATTAATTAACTAAGCTTAATTTTTAATTAGTTATAAGCTTGATTAAAACTAATTTAATTAGTTAGTTTTCTTACGTAAGCTTAGTTAATTAGTTAATAACTAAAAAAAACTAAAAACTATTAATATTTTTTTCAACCTTATTTATAAGGTTTTTTATTATATTATTTTTAATTTTTTAAAATATATATATTTTTATTATATTATGTATAAATTATAAATAACTTTTTTTTTTAATTTTAAAAATTTTCGAATAATTATTAAATTAATAATAATATAATAGTATTAATTTTAAATTAAAATAATTTAATAATATATAATATTTTATATATAATTTATTTTTATTTTATTTTTAATATATATCGTTTAATATTTAATAAAGTTCTTTTTTTAATTATATTTATTATTAAGTTTTAATTATTATTTATAAAAAATATGTTAATTAAAAAAACATTTATATTTTTATAAATATATTATTAATAAATCGATTATATTTTATAATTTTTATTAATTATTATATAAATTATTTTTAAAATAATTAATAATAATATTATTATAATAATATTAATAAAGTTTATATAGTTTTTTTTTTATTATTAATTAAGATTTTTTTATAAATTTTCTTAATAATTAATATTAATTTTATAAGGTATTTTAAATTAAAATTATTAATATAATATATTATTTATATATTAATTTTAATATTATAAAACATTTTTATTAATTATTATTTTATTTATATTTTTTAAATAAAATTATTTTTTTATTTTATTATATTATTTAAATATAATTTTAATAATATTATATTTAATTATTATATTTTTATAAGTTTTATTTTAACGTAAATTTTTTTTTTTATTATTTAGTTATAATTTATTAACGTTTTTAAAATAATTTTAATAAGGTTATATATGTTAAAACTTATAAATGTAAATTATTATTAAGTAATTTTAATTTTTAATATTAATAAATATATAAGGATTTTTTTATATAAAAATAAAAGTTATAATAATAAATAAATTAAGTTTTTAAAACGGTTTTATTTTTATAATTAATTAATCGAATTTACTTAATTTTAAATCGTAGGTATTTTATATTAAATATAATTTTAATTTAATTTATATTAATATTATTTATATTATTTATAATTTTATATAATATAATTATTAAAATATATTTATTAATATTTTAAGTTTTTATTTTTATTTTAATTTTAAAAAAGATTTTAATATTTTAATTTATTTTTTTAATTAAACAAATAATAATAATTTAATATTTATTAAAAATTATTTATTATTATTAATATAATAACGATTCATTTTTATTAATATTTTTTTATATTATATTATTTTAATTATTATTATAATTAACGTTATTTTATATATTAAAAATATTTTTTTTAAAAAAATTATTTTATTATTATTTTTATTTTATTTATATTATTTAATATTTTTTTATAATCGGTTTAAGTGGTGAAGTTATTAAAAGCAAGTTTTTTTATAACGTTTATTATTTGTTTTTAAATTGTTAATATTTTATTATTATATAATATATTATTTATTTTTTTTCGTATTTATATTTTAATATTATTATTATTAAAACCTTTTTATTAAATAAAAATACGTTAAATTTTATTATTTTTATTTTTATTTAAAATAAGGTTGAAGTTTTATGTTTTTTAACTTATAATATTATTTTTTAATATTAATATTTTTTAATTTTATGTTTAATATTTAAGTATTTTATTATTATATTAATTTTTTTTATATTATATTTTAATTTTTTATTATTATATTTAAAAAGTTTAAGGTTTTTTATTATTTTTTTAATTATTTTTTATAATATGCATTTTTATGTTTATATTAGGTTAAAGATAATACGTTAACGTTTAAAAAACCTTGGCATTTTTATTATTTTTTTTTATTTCGTAAAAACCATTTTATAATCTTTTTTTTATTTTTATAATAATTTTATCGAATTTTAATATTTTTATTTTAATTTTAAATTTTATTATTTTTCAGTTTAAATAAAAGTATAATAATAAATATTTTATTTTTTATTTTAATTTAATAATAAAAATAATTTTATATATTTTATTTATTATTTATAAACATTATAATTATATTAAATATAATTTATTAATTATTTTTTTTATTTATTTATTTTTATTTATTATATGTTATATTATTATTTTATAAGTTAAAATAAATTAAATTATTTTAATATATATTTTTTTTTATTTTAAAAATATTATAATTTTAAATAAAAATTATTAATTTAATAAAAACGTAAATTTATTTTTTTATTTTTATTTAAATAATTTTTAAATATTTATTTTATTTAAGTTTTTAATTTAATTATATAATAAAAAATTAAGCGTTTTTCGTAAATATTATACGGATTATTTTTAATTAAATGATTTTAATTTAAAGTTTATATATTTTAATAAAATATATTAATTTATTTTTTTATAATATAAAAAATATCTTATATCGCATTAATTATAATTTATAAATTTTATAAACTTTTTTTAATTTTATATAATTTTTTTTTATATTTTTTATTATAATTAATAAATTTATATTATTTATAAACTTTATTATTAAGATTTTTTTTTATTTTAATTTTTTATATAATATTATTATATATAATATAAATAAAATTAAAAAAAATAATAAATTTTATAATATTTCGATATTAATTTATTTTTATTTTAATTAATTTTTATTAAAAATTAATAATACTTTTTTATTATTTATATAATTTTTTATTTAAATTTTTATTTAATTCGGAAATTTTTTTTATATAATATATATATTATTTATTATAAAATTACGTTATTAAACGTTTTTAAAATATTTAATTAAAAAAATAACGTTATTTTCCGTTCGAAAAATATTATTACGTTTAAACTTTTTTTATTACTTATAAAACCCTTTTTATAATTACGTAAAAAATACAAAATATTACGTAAGTAATTAATAAAAAATTAATAAAAAATTTCACGTGTATTAATTAATTTAATTTTTTTTTAACACGTCGTTAAATTTTAATAAAACTTTAAATTTATTCGCGTATGTTATTAAATGCATTTTTTTTATATTTATTTTTTTATATTACGTATTATTATTTTACATTAATTTAACGTTATATTATTTTACATTTATTTAACGTTATATTATTTAACATATAATTAACGTTATAATTTAAATTTTTATAAAATATCGTTATTAAAATTATTATTTAATATATTTCTTTTTTTTATTAACGCATTTAAAATAATTAATATTTAACGAGAATAAGTAATTATTTAACGTAAATATTAACTTAAACGATAACACGGTAAAAAACCGTTTTAAACCTCGAATATAAAAAACTTAATTTAACGTAAAAATAACGATATATATAAAAAATATTTAAAAAAATATAAAGTAAAAAAGTAAAATAATATTAAAGTAATATTAGTTATTTTTCCCGTTATTTTATTATTAAATCGTGGTAACCGTTATTAAAATAAACTTCGAATATATATATTTTTAAATCGTTCGTTTTATAAATTAAATTATCGTTTAAATCGATTATATATAAAATTAAATAAATTTAAAAATAACTTAAATTAATTTATAATAAAAAAAAGTCCCGGTCGTTTTTATAATCGTTTTCGTATTTTTTTTCCTCGTCGTAATTATAATCGTTTTCGTAATCGTAATCGCTTTCGCGATTTTTCTTTTTTTCGTAACCGTAATTATCCTCGTAATCGCTTTCGTAATCGTTTTAATAATTATCCTCGTTTATATTTATTAAACTTTTTTTTACTTCGTTTTTAACGCGGTTTTTATATAAATAACAATTAATTATTAAAAGAAATAATTAATTTTAACATACTTTTAATAATATTTAATAATAATTAATAAAAGTTTTCATTTAAGAAAGAAATTTTATTAATAAAAAAAAAATTAATATTATATTAATTATAAATATAATAATATTATATTTATAATGTAAAAAACGGTAATTTAATATTAAATTAAAACTAAATAACATTTATATTAAATATTATAATAAAAATAATCGAAAAAATAAAAATAAACTTTTTTATTACTTTACGGGTAATAATTTTAATTTTAATAATATTTTTAAATTTTTTTTTAAATTAAAAACATTTAAAAAGTTTTTAATTATAAAAATTTATATTAATATAAACGTTTATATCGTACACGGTTAATAATATAAATATTACGACTACGTTATATACTTTTTACATAATATAAATAAAATTTATATTAAATTATTTTTATTATTAAAAAATTTAAATATTATAATTTTTTATTCATTAAAAAAATAACAAATAAAAAAAATAAAATAATAATTTCGTTATTATTTTTATATTTAAAAAAAACTCGTTATAATATAATTATAATTTTTAACGATAAATTATTTAAATTATCGCGAATTTTATTTAAACGAGGATAATTTTTTTTAACTTTTTAAAAATAATTACGTTTTTAATTTTTTAATAATTTATAAATTTAAAAATATTAATAATATTTTTATAAATACCAGCCCCGTTTAAAAAAAATTAAAAAAAAATATAAAAATTATTAATAAAATAATAATTTTTAATATTTTAATAAATAATTTTAAATTTAATTAATTTTAAAGTTATATCGATTTTATAATTATATTATAAAATAAAAAAGTTTTTTTACGTTATTATAATTTTTAAAATATTTATTAATTATTAATACCGTTTATAAAACATATATTTTTAAACGAATTTAATTAAAATTATATTTTATTATTTTTTTCATATTTAATATTTTTCTTTTATAATATTATTAATTTTATAAAACCGCGTTAACGTAAAATTTTTTATTAAAATTATATTTAATATATTATAAAATAAAATAATAAACGTTTTATTTATTATTATAATTTTAAATATATTATTTTAAATATTTTAATAAAATAATAAATTAAATTTAATAATAAATATATAATTTATAAAAAACGAAATATTCTTTTTATTAAAAATAATTTAAAAATAACTTTAAAAAACCCGAAAACTTTTAAAATATAAATAATATTTAATCGTATTTTTAAATATATAAGTATTTTAAAAAACACGCACTTTTTTTAATATTAATATCAAGGTTGAAAAAAAAACTATTAGTTTTTAGTTTTTTTTAGTTACTAACTAACTAACTAAGATTACGTAAGAAAACTAACTAACTAAATTAGTTTTAGTCAGGCCTGTGACTAACTAAAAACTAAGCTTAGTTAGTTAGTTAGTAACTAAAGAAATACTAAAAACTAAATTTTTTATTTTTTATTTTTTCGAAAATTTCTAAATCCTTAAATATTTAACTTATAAATTCAGAAAAATTATATTTAATTATTTCAAGTAAAAACTAAGTAAAAACTTAACAGAGATTAATTTTATGTATTTATTTCGATTTATAAAAAAAGTTTGAAAACTTTGAGTTTTTCGAAAAAAACTTAAAAATATTTCATTTTCGAAAAACTTTCCAAGTGAAAATATCGTTACCCTGAACTTGCAGGAAATCCTTAATAACTAATTAAATAGAATAGCTATAAATATAAGAAATATATTATTAGAATTCTGAAATAATTCTCTATTACGTAATCTATGTTACGTAATCATAGCTAATTTCCTGATTTAGTAATACGTCATGGAAATCTCGTATAGGGTAAAGTTCTTAGAATCGATATTATAATTTATATAAAATATATAATAATATATGTATTATACTATTAAATAGAGCTTGATTTCCTGATTCTAAAGCTATTTTATTTATTTAAAAATATTTAATAATGGGTGAGAAATTAATTTTTGAAATAAAAATGGGGCAAAAGTTTAGTTTTTAGTTTTTTCTTAGTTACTAACTAACTAAGCTTAGTTAGTTTTAGTCAGGGCCAGTATTAACTAAGCTTAGTTTTAGTCAGGGCTAAGACTAACTAAATTAGTTTTAGTCATGATTAGTACTAACTATTAGTAACTAAATTTCAACCTTAATTAATATTAAAAAAAGTTAAAAGTTTTTACATATTATTTTAACACGTCGTCGACATTTATTATACTTAATTTTATTAATTTATATTAACGAAGTTTTTATTAATATATATTAAAATTTAAATAATAAAAAACTTTAAATAAATTAACGCGAATAATTTTATTTTATAAACTTTTAAAAAAAAACTCGCATATAATAATATAATATTTTTATTCGAAATTTTTATTATTTAAAAACATTATTTTAAAAAAGAATACGACGTAAAAAATTATTAAAATTAATACGAATAATAAAATCGCGATAATTTTTATAATTATAACTTTCATTAATTTATTAATAATTTTAAACTTAATATAAAAATCGAAAAATTAAAAACGTTATTCGTAAAATTATAAAATTATTACATTAACGTTATTAACTTAAATTTAAACTTAATTAAATAAAATAATAAAAAAAACCTTTTAAACGTTAACTCCTTAAATATTAAAATTACTTAAAAATAATTAAATAATATTATTAATTAAGAGCAATACTACTTGCGTTGTACGGGTTTTGGTGGTACGCGCGCTGTATCGAAAAAGGGCTTAGCGCTGATTCGAACCTACTACAGATTGTACTGAAATCCCACTTTGTACCTGATCAAATTTAACCTCCCTTTCCTCCTTTTGATTAACGTTTTAGCTTCCAAAACCTGGTGCAATCGAAAGCGCTCGATCTGAACTATCTTCTATCCTATTTGCAGATATTCAAGTCTAAATCTGATTGCAAGATTCAAGGTAGAAACCTGGCTGTCACTTCGATAGATTCGAGTCAATCTCAGAGAGCTCCAGCTTCAATCGCCCACTACCAGATTAGACCATCGTTGATTGGGGTGCAACCGGACTCATTCGAAAGCGCCTTTCAAGGGCAATTAATCGATAGTAATTATCGAACTTTTAGACCTGTCTTTATTGCGAAACAATTGATTAAAGATTCGATACAGCGAAAAGATATAAATGTTAAAATAGCTTAAATCGGGGTACTTCAGCTCCCACCTAAATTGTATGAGATAATATGTATACCTTTTACCGGCGTTTTTCCGGGCCCATATAGCGCAACAACTAGCGCGAACCATACAGCGCAAGCAGTATTACTCTTAATTAATATTAATAACATTATTATTCTTTTAAATATTATTTAAAAATTAATAAAAAAAAACTTAATAAAACTAAAAAAAAAAAAACTTAACTTTACTTTAAAATGCCGATTTTTCTTTTTACGTAATTTTTAAAAAATTATTAATATAATTAAATAATAAAATAAAATTTAATAAACTTTTTAAACCGAATATAATAATTACCATTTAAATTAATTTTATAAGTTAATATTATTTTATTAATTTAATAATATAAACATTTCGTTTTACACGTATATATAAACCATTATTAATTATACGGCGAAATATTATAATAAAATCGAAATTTCGTTAATTATATTAATTAAATTTATAAAAATATTTTTTTTATTTATTTCGAATAAAAACTTAATATTTTCGTTCGTTTTTAAACTTATAAATAAACTTATTAAAAAACGGGATTACTTCGTTTAAGAAATATATTATTTATTATTAAATTTTTTTTTATAAAAAAATAACCGCATTATACGATTTATAAATTATCGCTTTTTTAACGCGCATTTCCGCTTATTTAATATTAAAATTAATAATAATATAAATAAAACATTTATAAATTATAAAAAATATTTTTTTAGTTTATTAATTATAAAATAAATTACGTATTTTAAGTTTTTAAAATTTTAAAATTTAAAACTTAAAACGATAATTAATATAATAAGCTTTAATATAATTATATATATTAATATATTTCCCACGGTATAAATTAATTATTATTTATTAATAATTCGAAAATTTTTATCGCATTAAATTTATATTTAATTATTTTTACCGTTATTACCGTAAATTATTACGAATTAATAATTTAAAATTATTAATTTATAAATATATTTATTCGTATTATTAAAACTTCCATGATTATTTTAATAATTATTATAATAATTTTAACGAAAAAAAAAAACTCCCACGAAAGAAAAATTCGAACGTTCGAATAAAAATATAAAAAATATTACGTTAAAAAATTAACATAAAATTACTTAATTAATTTTTAAATTTTAAATATAATAAAAACCCGCCGATTTTTTTAATCGTAAAAATATTAACTTTAATTATAATTAAATACCGCATATTAAACGATATTTATATATATTTTTAAATAACGATAATTATTAAAAAAAATTACGTTAAAATATATTAAATAATTATAACGTTAAATATATACCACCGGAAATACGAAATACGTTAAACCATTAATAACGTTTTATTTATAATATAATAATAAAACATTATTAAAAAAATAAAAAAAATAATATAATACCCGGACCGTTTCGTTTTTAAATCGATAAAAATAAAAACACTAATAAATTTTATATAATAAAAGTTTTTTTTACCCATTTTTAAATTATTATTATAAGTTCGAAATTTTTTATTATAAAGTTAACGTTTATAAATATTATAAATAACTAAATAAAAAAGTAAATAATTTACTTATTTTTTCGTATTTTAATTAATAACGTTTATAAACCGCTTTTCGAAACTTTTTTTACATTAAAGTTTTTATAACGTTAATTTAAAAAAGTTTATTATTTAATTATTAATAAAAAAAATATATTAAACTTAAAAATTATAAAATAAATTAATAAATAATTACGAAAAATTTTCCCGATTCGTTATAATAAATTTTTCGGTAAATTTAATATTATATTTATCGAAAATTTCTTTTAACTTCCCCCGGTTTTAAATAAACTTTTATATAACATTAATAATAAATTAAAAAAAAACGAGATTTTTAACCGTAATTTATATTACTTTTTTAACTATTTAATGTTTTTAACCATTATTTAATAATAAATAAGGAAAAAATAAACTCGTTTTTAAAAAGCTTTTTTCAAATTACGTTAAATAAAAACTTTAATTCCGTTATAAGAATTATTATCGTTTTAATACGCCGTAAACTTTCCTAAAAATAAAATAACTAATTTTATAAATATGCCTTATATTTATTTTATAAAAGCATAAATTAATACATTTAATAAAAATTATATATTAAACTTAAATTATATAATTATCCACGTTCGATTTAAAAACGAAAACATTAAAATAACCCGGGCTAAATCTTAATAAACTAAAAACTTTTTTAAATTTTTCCTCGTATATTTTAATTATAAAATTAAAATAACACGCAACGTTTAAAATAATATTAATTTAATTAATAATACCTAAAAAATAATATATAATATATTTTAAACCCCGGATTTTAACATTTTAATTAACCCGTTTTAAATTATTATAATAACGTGAAATAATTATTTTAACCCTTTTTTTATTTATTTTTTTAACGAAACATTTCGGGATAACCGTAAAAAATTTATTATTTTAATAAAATAAATAAAATATAATTTTATAATAAATAATAATATTTATTATAAAAAATAGTTTTTTATTATAATTTATTATATTATTACGGTTTATAAATTTTAAAAAATAACGTTAAATAAAGTTATATATAATATTTCGGCTTTTAAATTTACTTCGAATTTTTTTTATATCGTAATATTTCGCGTATTTACATTAAAAAGCTTATTATTTAATAAACTTTTTAATTATAATCGCGTTTTTCGAGAACCGTTTAATCATTTAATAAAAATAAAAATCGCGGATTACGAAAGTTAATAATTATAAGTTTTATAAAAATTATTATATAAATTAAAACGAAACGATTAAACTTAAATATATATATTATTATTAAAATAAATATATAGTTTTTTAATAAATAAATTACTTTTTAAATTTACACTTTTTTTAACTATTAATTATTAAAATTCGAATTAATTTTAAAAAGTTAAAAAATAATAAAAAAAATAAATTTTAAAAAATAAAATAAAAGTTATAATATTTATATTAAATAAATATCGTATAATATAATTATAAAATTAAAACGAAATATATATTTTTTTAATATACGTAACTTTAATTTAATTTAACTTTATTATACTTATTAATCGCATCGTTTTTAAATAATTAACATTATTAAATTAATTCGTAATATAATTTAAAAAATTTTTAAACTTTTTTATGCCGTTTTTAATACCGTTTTACGTCGTAAATATTAATAATATAATATAAATTACCGTACCGGTAATTCGAATATACCACCCCGTTTATTTTAAAAGTTTTTTTTCATTATTAATTTTCCCGGCGATAAATAATAATAACGTTAATTATAATTTAACGTATATTACTTATTATATATTAATTAATAATTTATAACTTCGTGATAAAAATAACGATTTTTTATATTTTTATTTAACCGAATTTACTTTTAAAAATACGATATATATTATTTATTTTATTAATAATATTTTACGAAAAAAGAAATATTATTTATTCGTTTTTAATTATCCCGAAAATTAATATTATTACGTTTTTATTTAATTATTTAATAATTATTCTTATTATTAATATATTTATTTATATTTATAAATAAATACCTTATTACTAGGGTTGAAAAAAAAACTATTAGTTTTTAGTTTTTTTTAGTTACTAACTAACTAACTAGGATTACGTAAGAAAACTAACTAACTAAATTAGTTTTAGTCAGGCCTGTGACTAACTAAAAACTAAGCTTAGTTAGTTAGTTAGTAACTAAAGAAATACTAAAAACTAAATTTTTTATTTTTTATTTTTTCGAAAATTTCTAAATCCTTTAATATTTAACTTATTAATTTTAAAAAATTATATTTGATTATTTTAAGTAAAAATTAAGCAAAAGCACTAAACAGATTAATTTTATCCATTTATTTCGATTTATAAAAAAAGTTTGAAAATTTTGGTTTTTTCGAAAAAAAGTTAAAAATATTTCATTTTCGAAAAACTTTCCAAGTGAAAATATCGTTACCTTGAACTTGCAGGAAATCCTTAATAACTAATTAAATAAAACAGCTATAAATATAAAAAATATATTATTAAACTCTTAAAGTAATTCTCTATTACGTAATACATGTTACGTAATCATAGCTAATTTCCTGATTTAGTAATACGTCATGAAAATCTCGTACAGGGTAAAGTTCTTAGAATCGATATTATAATCTATATAAAATATATAATAATATATACATTATATCATTAAATAAAGCTTGATTTTCTGATTCTAAAACTATCTTTCTTATTTAAAAATACTTAATAATGGGTGAGAAATTAATTTTTAAAATAAAAATGGGGCAAAAGTTTAGTTTTTAGTTTTTTCTTAGTTATTAACTAACTAAGCTTAGTTAGTTTTAGTCAGGGCCAATACTAACTAAGCTTAGTTTTAGTCAGGGCTAAGACTAACTAAATTAGTTTTAGTCATGGCTAAGACTAACTAAATTAGTTTTAGTCATGGCTAGTACTAACTATTAGTAACTAAATTTCAACCCTGTTTATTACATATAATTTTAATTATTAAGTTTTCTTTTATAATAATTTATTTAAAATATAACGTAAATTTAATATTCGTAACATTTTATTATATAAATTATTAATAATGCCGAAAATTTTTCGAAATATTATCATTTTTCGCGACGAATATTATCGAATTATATAATCGTTTATCGTAATTAAACATTCGTATATAATTCCTACCGTTATTAATTAATAATTTACCGTAAATAAAATATTCCGATATTTATTAAATATCGTAAATAAAACCATAAAATCGATAAATAATTTAAGTAATAATATTTTAATTCGAAAAAATATTCATTATATATTAAATTAAATAAAACTTATTATAATTTTAAAACATATTAATAAAAAATATAAAATAATATTACATTTATTACATTCGCGAACTCGTTATTTTTTTAAATAAAATACTTTATATTTAAACCGTAAATGTTAAAACTTATATAACGTATTTCGTAAGTTTTTATTCGCTCGTTTCGTTTAGTTTATTTTTTAAAAATACATTTTACGGTTTTTTTTAAACGAATATAATAACTTTTAATTTCGCGTATAAAAATTTATAGTTTTTAAATTTTTTTTTAATATTATATTTAAAATTATTAAATCGTTATTTAAAATTAATAAATTAACACCGGCTTTTTTTAAACGTTTAAATAAACGTTTTTATAACGGTTTACGCGATAAAAATTATCGTTAAATTTATTTAGTTAGAAAAAAAAATATAATATATTTAATTAATAAAGAAAAAAGTTTAAATAAACATTATAATAAAAATAATATTAATAATAATAACGGTAATGACGTTAAAAACGTTAATAAAAAATATTTTCGGCGTCGTAAATTTACGCGAACGTATAATTTAAATAAATTTATATTATTAACATTATCGTTTTTAAACTTTAATTTTAACGATAATAACGTAAATAATAAACATTTAAGTAATAATTTCGTAATAAAACTTTTTAAAATTTATTATAACGCTTTTAAAAAACCGTAATTTTTAAATATTTAATATTAATGTTAATTTTAATATATACGGTTAATAAAATATTTAAGTATTATTAATTTCGATATATTAATTTAATATAAAAAAAAGTATAAACATGAATATAAAAAAAAAATTAAGATATTAAAAAACGTATTAATTACTTAATTAAATAAATACTTAATAAATTATAAGTTAATTTTTAAGTTAATAACATTTAATAAAAAATATAAAAAAAAAGAAAAAACATTTTATATAATTTTAATATAACTTAAAAGATTTTTCTTTTTATTATAATTTACTTAAATAATCTTAAATTTTTTTAATATAATAATTATTAAATATTTTATTATAATTAATAAATCTTATAATATTATTTAAATGTTATAATATAAACATTCCAAAGTTATTACGGTGTTTAAATTTATTAAATATTATATATCGAATTTTTCGAACGGATTTTACTTTTTTTCTTTTCTTTTCATTACATATAAACTTTAAAAAACGCATTTACCCTTTAAAATACTTTAATTAACATTCCGCGAGGAAAAATTTTTTTAACCTTTTTTTTTTTTTATTAAATCCCCGTAACTTTAAAAGGTAAAAATATCCCGTAACTTACGTAAAGCATTATTATATTTTTACATTAAATAAATTTTTTCGGTAATTATTTTTATAATTATTTTTATAAATTTATATACTTTATTTTTCATTTAATTATTAAGAAAAAAGCGGTTTTTTTTATTATTTAAATAATTTTTATTAATATTATTTTTTTAATTATTTTCTTTATTATATTTAATAATATTATTAATTTATAAACGTTAAATAAGGTTTTTTTTTTATAATTTTTCTTAATTTAAAGAATATTATTATTAAAGTTAAAAAAAAAACTATTAATTTTTAATTTTTTTTAATTATTAATTAATTAATTAAAATTACATAAGGAAATTAATTAATTAAATTAGTTTTAATTAAGCTTAATATTAATTAAGTTTAATTTTAATTAAGGAAGTAACTAATTAAAAACTAAGCTTAATTAATTAATTAATAACTAAGAAAATATTAAAAACTAAACATTTTTTTTATTTTTTTTTAAAAAATTTTTAAAATAAAAAAATAAAATATGTAAAAATTAAAAAAAATATATTTAATAATATTAATATTAATTACTTTTAAAATATACTTACATAAGAATTTTATTTATTTATTTTCATTTATTATATTAAAAATAAACGTAAATTAAATATTAAAAGTTATTTTATAAATTATAATTATTAATATTTAAAATATCATAATATATTATATTAATAATTTTATTTTAAATAATAAATACTTTTAATTATTTTAATATAATAAATTATATTTTTAAATAAAAAATTAAATTAAAATTTTTTAAAATAATTTTAAAAAGAATAAAAAATTTTTTAAATTTAAAATATATTTAAATTTTATTATTTTAATTATTTTATATATTATTACCTTTTATTTAATATTATATTAAATATAAATTTAATATTTTACTTAAATTATATTATTATTTTTATTAAATATAAAAGGTTAATTTTTATAATTTATTTATTTAATAAATAAAAAAAGTTTTATTTTTTATTTAATTTTCTTTTTTTTCGTTATTTTTTCCGTAAACTTATTATAATTCGTTTAAATTAGAAATTCCCTAACTTTTTAATAACGTAATTCATTTTATAATTTCAAATAATAATTAATTACGATTTTTCGTAATAATATTACTTAAAATAGAAAAAACTCGTTCGATCGAAATTAAAGTAGCTAAAATTTATAAATACCACTTTATTAATAACGATAAAATCGAAAAACGAGTTTTATTTATTTTCTAATAATTTAAAACATTAATTTATTAAAATTTATATTAATAAATATTAAATATAATATTAAATATAATATTAAAACATAAAAAAAAAGAAAACTTACGTTTTTAAAGTAAATTCCTTTTAATAAATATATTAATATTTCATTATTTAAATTCGAATTATTACTTAAATAAATATCGTCGTTAAAATTATTTTCGTTATTATTATCTTCGTTTAATTTATTAAAAAATAAATTTAAATCGTTATTTTTAATAAAATATTCGTTTTAAACTTTATTTAAAATTATTAATTTATATAATTATATATTTAATATAAAATAAAAAAATAAATACTTATAAATTAAAATATTATATAAATATATTTAAAATATCTTATTTAATACTAAAATAATAATATAATAATCCCTTTTCTTAAAAATAATTAACTTTACAAATAAAATTTAAAATAATATTAAATAAATAATATTTATAATTTTTTAAATTCGAAACAGTTAATTTTTAAAGAAAATATCGATTTAATTTTAAAAAGCTTTATTTTATAACGTCGATAAAACTTTATATTATAAGTTTTTATAAAATATATTAATAAAATAAATAAATAAATAAATAAATATTACTTATTATATTAAGTTATTTTTTCATTTCTTTTTAATAAAATCGAATTAAAACTAATAATTTATTCTAAATTTAATAAATATATAAAAAAACTTTAAAAATAATAACGTAAATTTAACCTTATAAATAAATAAAAAGTTTTACGAATATTTCTAATATTTTTTTTAATTTTTATAAAAAATACTAATTTAAAAAATTAAAAAATATATTTTTAAATTCTTTATAATTTATATTACGATTTACGTAAATTAAAAATTCTTTAAATTTAAAAACATTTAAAATCATTCGATACGTTAAATTTCAACGAACCGTTAAATTTAAAATTAAATATTA
Organism: Annulohypoxylon maeteangense; assembly: GCF_022496945.1. NCBI lineage: Eukaryota > Fungi > Ascomycota > Sordariomycetes > Xylariales > Hypoxylaceae > Annulohypoxylon > Annulohypoxylon maeteangense. The sequence continues at coordinate 276,136 of NW_025953274.1, forward strand.
ATATATTTTAATAATATTTAAAAATAAAAACTAAAAAAAAAAGAAATTATGAAAAAAATAAAAATTATTAAAAAAAATTAACATATTAATTAAAATTATTTTCTTTTTAAAATTTAAAAATAAATTACCGTCGTTTTTCGATTTATTTATTCCGTTAATAAAATCTTTACGTATATTCATTATATATTTCGTTAAAACGGAAATTCTTCGAACTTAATTTAATAAATCTAAAATATATTTAATATTAATATAATATATTTAAATTTAAAGAATTTATTTATTTTTATAATTTTCATTTTTAAATTTATCGTTTTCGTTTAAATTAAAAACGTATTCGTTCGTATATAATAACATAAAATCATTTATTTTATCGTTATTAACAAAATCTTTTAAAATATCTTAAACAATAATATTTATAATATATAAAACGCATTAAATATCGTTAAAAAAATTATTCGAAAATTCGAAAAAATAATAATTTTTAAACGTAGTTAAAAATATATCGTTATTTTAAACATTATCCTTAATAATATTAAATAATATTAATAATAATTATATTTATAAATTATAATATAATATTTAAAATATATTAAATTTACTTAAAAATATTTTTTAAAAATAAACTTTCGTAATTTTAAAGAATTTTTTAAAATTCATTAAATAAATAAACACTAATATAATTTATTATTAAATTTTAAAATCCGATTAATTTATAATTTAAATTAAATTCGAAATCGATAAATATAATAATAATACCCATAAAATAAATATTTAAAATCGATTATTAAATATTAAAAATAATAAAAAACTTTCCATTTATTTTTAAATTCGATATTAAATTCGAATTAAATATATTTAAAAACGTTTTAAAATTCGATTCTAATAAAAAACAAATTTTTAATCGATTAATCGAAAAAAAAACCTATAATTTTTTAAAAAAAATTAATATATATATAAATATTTAAAAAAATATTATTTAAAAAAAACGAAATATTAACTTATTATAATAATTTAATAAATTTTAAAATAATTTTAAATTTATAACCTTAAACGAAATATTATTATAAATAATAAAATTTAAAATTTTATTATATATACCGTTTTTCGTAAAAATTTCGTTTTTATTAATAATTATATTAATTCGAACCTTTTTTCGATTTTATAAAACCGTTAAAATATTCGTTAAATTTATATTTATTTTTAAAATTAATTAATAAATTATAATAAATAAATAAATAAATAAATAAATAAAAACTTACTTTTTTTTTTATATTTTCTATTTTTTCGTTATACGTTATATTTATATGTTATGTTTAATAATAACGGGTATAATTTAAACTTTAAAACTTTTTAACGAATGATTTATTTTTAAAATCGTACTTATAATATATTAATATTATATTAATTAAAAAATAAAAAAATAAGAAAATAAAAAAATAAGAAAATAAAAAAATAAAAAAATAAGAAAATAAAAAAATAAGAAAATAAGAAAATTAAAAATAAAAAAATAAACAAATAAAAAACATATATAATGTATTAAATAATTATTTTTTAAGGTTAAAAAAAATGAATAAATAATAAAATTCGAGTAAATAAATTATTTTTAAAAATATAAATCGTTAAATTTAAATTATCGATTTTAAAATTAAGTTAATTTTCTTTTTCGATTAATAAAAAATTATTTATTAATTTCGAATTTAAAATATTTAAACTTTCAAACTAAATATTAAAAAAAAGTGTTTAAAAAAATAATATCCATAATAAAAACCCCCGTATTATAAAAATAATTCCAAACCTCGTAAAAATATTACATATATAAAATCGATAAAAATTAAAAAAAACCATTCTTAATCTAAAAATCGTTATATCTTTATAAATTATTTTTTAACTTAAAATAATTTTTTTTAATTTTTATTAATTTTATGTATATAATGTTTTTACGAGGCTTGAAATTATTTTTTAACTTAAAATAATTTCTTTTAATTTTTATTAATTTTATATATATAATGTTTTTACAAAGCTTAAAATCATTTTTTAACTTAAAATAATTTCTTTTAATTTTTATTAATTTTATATATGTAATCATTTTATAATATTTAAAATCATTCTTTAACTTAAAATGATTTCTTTTAATTTCTATTAATTTTATACGTGTAATGCTTTTACGAAGCTTGAAATCATTCTTTAAATTAAAATAATTTCCTTTAATTTTTATTAATTTTATACGTGTAATTATTTTTTATATTATAAAATCATTATTAATAATATGAAATCATTCCTTACCTTATAAAAATAATTTTCACATTATAAAATAAATGTAAAATAAAATCATTCTTAAATAAATAAAATCATTTTTTAAGAAATAAAATTATTTTTAAATAAATTAAACATTCCTTAAAAATAAAATTATTTTTTAATAAATAAAATATTCCTAAAGAAATAAAATTATTCTTATATAAATAAATTATTTTCGAGAAAATAAAATTATTTTTTTATAAACTTTATTAAGTATTTTTTAAAAAATAAAATCATTTTTTCGTAATTAAAATATTCCTTAAAAAATAAAATTATTTTTTATAAATAAATTATTCTTTAAAAAATAAAATTATTTTTAAACATTTAAATAAGTAAATAAGTAAATTTATTTTATTAAATTTAAAATCGATTTTAATTTTATTATTCGATTAAAAACTTTAAAATTATTTTAACTTAAATATTTATTAACATTAAATTAAAAACATTTTTATAATAAATGTTTATGTTTTAAGTAACTATTTAAATAAGTAAATACTTATTAAAAAAAGTTTTAAAAATACCGGTAACGTTTTAAGAAACGTTAAAGCCGATTAATAAATATTATAAGTAAATATTTACTTAAGTAAATACGTATTTTAAGTATTTAATTTTTTTAAATTTAAAGTTCGTTTTAACGTGCTTTTAATATTTATATATAAACCGTTATAAAATATTTAAAATCGAAGTTTTAATTAAATTTTATAAATTATTAATTAAAATTATACACCCCACGATATTATAATATTAAATTATAATTTATTTTAATTTTAAGTTAAATTTAAACTTTAAATTATAATAATATGTTAATTATATTCGTTATTCGAACGTTAAAAATATTATATATAAACTTAATAACTTTTAAAGTTTAAAAAAAACTTTAAAAAATGTAAATTATAACGAATTAATATTATAATATATTAAATATAATAAATAAAACCGTATTTTTAAATATTTACTTAAAATAATAATTTAACTTTTTTAATAATAATATTAAATATTTACTTAAATATGAATTATATTAATGAAAATACTTTAAATAAATAAGTAAATAACATTAAATAACATTTAATATTAAATGTTACTTATTTATTATAAAGTTTAAAAAGCATTTATATTTTAAATAAATAAGTAAATGTTTAAATGTTTAAATGTAAAAAACATTCGAAATATACGATTTTAAACCGGTAAATAAATAAATATTTATTTAAATACTTAATAAATATTATAAATAATAAAACGCTTACTTAAAAATTTACTTGCTTCGTTCGGCATTTATAATTATTTTATTATTTAATTTATTAATATAATTTTAACGTGCTTTATAACGATTATATATAATTTTAATAACGTAATAATTATAATTTCGATAATATTTAATTTCTTATTAAACTTTTTTAAAATTTTTAATATTATTTCATAATCCCGTAAATTAATTCGTTATAAAAAAGTAATAATAATAAATATATATTATTTTTTATATACGTTAAATACGAAAATATAATTAATACGCGCGAATTTATTACCGTGACGTTAAATATAATTACTTTAATTAAAAATAAATTAAATATTAATTTTTTTAATGTTTAATACGTTTAATTTCGAAATTAATATTATTTTAAATTAATATTAAATTATAAGCATTTAAATACGTATAAATTTTTAAACGTAAACTTACGAAATTATTAAAATGTTTTTTTATATTTTTAAGTTATAAAATAATAATTCGGGAACTCGTAATTTTATAAGTATATATATTATAAATTAATAACGAAATTAATTAAGAAATTTTATACGGTTAAAAAAGAGCAATACTGCTTGCGCTGTATGGGTTTTGGTGGTACGCGCGCTGTATCGAAAAAGGGCTTAGCGCTGATTCGAACCCACTGCAGATTGTACTCAAACACCACTTTGTACTCGATCTACTTCAACCTCTTTCTCTCCCTCGTAATGAACGTTTCAGCTTCCGAAACCTGGTTCAATCGAAAGCGCTCGATCTGAAGTATCTACCATCTGCTTTATTAATCTGTACCTTTAAATCTGATTGCAGAATCCAAGGTTGAAAAGGGACACCTACTTCGATTGATTCGAGTCAATATCAGCCCGCTCCAGGTTTAATCGCCCACTCCTGGATTGGACCAACCCTGGCCAGGGTGCAACCTGGATCATTCGAAAGCGCTTTTCAAGGGCAATTGAATCAATGTAATCATTAGACTTTTTACCCTGATCTGACCGCGAAACAATTGATCAAAGATTGGATACTGCGAAAAGATACAAATCCTGAAATTAGCGTCAAAAGCTTAAATCGGAGTACTTCCGTTTCCACCCAATTTGTATGGGACAATATGTACACCTTTCGCCGGGGTTTTTCCGGCACATACAGCGCAACAACTAGCGCCAACCATACAGCGCAAGCAGTATTGTTCTTAAAAAAAACTTTTTATTTTTTAAATAAATTAAATGCTTTTACCGTTATATTTTTTATTAAAAATACGATTAATAATAAATATATTAATTTACGTTTCGTTAATAAATATATTAATTTTTAATTTTAAATTAACCGATTTTACTTTTATGTTTATTAAATTATTTCGATTAAATCGTAAAAATATTTTTTTAAATAAATTAAAATAAAGTTTATATAACTTTTATAAATTTTTTATAAACTCCGGGTCGTTATAAAAAAAAACACCTTAAATAACGAAGCGAATTATAAGTTAAATATTATATTTTTTTAAAAAAACATGCTTAACGTTATAAAAATTCGTTTTTAAAACTTTACGTTTAAAATATTTATTTTATATTAATATATTTATTAAATAATTATTTATTTACTTAATTTTAATATTATTTAAATAAATATTAAACGAATAAATATATACCGGTATAAGTTTTTATTAATTAACGTATTATAATTTATTATTAAAGCATATTTTTTTATAAACATAAAATAATAAATAATAATATAAATATTTAATCGTAACGTATCGTTTATATATTTAATTAACGTAACGGTAAATTCGCTCGAAAAGTTAATAATAAAAACATTCGTTATAATAAATTAATTTAATATAAATACTTATTTACGAAATTTTCCGCGAAATTTTCCGTAAAACTTTAATACCGTTTTTATCGTTTAAATTTAAATTTATACATTCGTTTTTTCCTAAAATATTATCGAATTAACCGCGATTATATATAATTAATTAAATAATTTTTTTCCTTTATAAATTATTAATTTAAAGTTAATTCGGTTAATTTTTACCGTATTATTTTTTATTAAAATTATGTTATTTTTTACAATAACCACGCATATCGAAATAATAAAAATTATTAAATTATTAAATTTTTTAATTTTATTAAAAAAACGTTTTTTAATATAACGAAGTTTTAATTAATTTTAAAAAAACGCCGGAGTAATAATCGATTAAAAAAACGTAAAACGATATATTATAATTAATTAAATAATATTTCGGGGATTATAATCGACGTGAACCGGGTAAAAACGATTATACGCGTAATTTTCGCATATATAAAATTAATATATTAAGTTTTAATATCGTATTATATAATAATAAATGCATTAAATTTAATAATTTATTATATTTCGAATATATTAAATTAAATAAACGCGTAAATATTAAGTTTAAATAAAACGAAATAAATTAAAACGTTAAAAATAAATTAATCATGTTTTATTACGCGTTATATATAACTTTTATACTTAATTTTATATATTTATTAATTATTATTTTTTATATTTATTTTACTTAATAATAAAATCGATTATATTTAATAATATCGAAATTAAATATAAATGTAAAATTTTCGATATTTCGACCGGACGTAATATAATAATAACGATAAAATTTTTACGTTCGTAGTTTTTTAAAATTATAATTTTTTACTTATTACGGAATGTTTTTTATAAAATAAATCGTAAATTCGTATATTAAAACGTTTTTACCATTAATATTTATTTTAATAATTTTATTAAAATTAATAAACGTATTAAACGCTTTTACGACATTATCGAAATTAAACTTATATAAACCGAATAAAATAACGAATATATTTTTCAATAAAAACGATTCGATTCGGATAATTTAATAAAAGTTATATAAAATTTTATTAATAATTAATATAAATTACGAAATATATTAAATTCGTTAATGAAAAAAAAAACGAGAATAATATAATTAATTTATTATTTAAATGCCGTTAATTTTATAAAATTTTAAATATATTTTTACCGTATTAATTAATTTTTAATTCGACACAAATTAAGTAAATATAATATAATAAAACGACTTTTAATATAAAAATTAATTCGTTATTAATAACGTTTTTATTAAATATAATTATATAACGAACTTAATAACGTTCGTTTATAAAGTCTTTAAATTTTAAACTTTTTTAATTTATATATTTTTTTAACGGTTTATTTTTTTTAAGTCGTCGTTTACTAGGAGTTAAAAAAATAATAATAAATATATTATAATAAATTTTTCTTTAATTATAATTAAGAAATATAAAAAACTAACTTTTAACGCTCGTTTCGAGGATATATATTATAATTAATAATAAAATTATTTTAACTTAATATTTATATTTCGAATTTAAAAGTTATTATAATTAAAAACAGGGTTGAAATTTAGTTACTAATAGTTAGTACTAGCCATGACTAAAACTAATTTAGTTAGTCTTAGCCTTGACTAAAACTAAGCTTAGTTAGTACTGGCCCTGACTAAAACTAACTAAGCTTAGTTAGTTAGTAACTAAGAAAAAACTAAAAACTAAACTTTTGCCCCATTTTTATTTCAAAAATTAATTTCTCACCCATTATTAAGTATTTTTAAATAAGAAAGATAGTTTTAGAATCAGAAAATCAAGCTTTATTTAATGATATAATGTATATATTATTATATATTTTATATAGATTATAATATCGATTCTAAGAACTTTACCCTGTACGAGATTTTCATGACGTATTACTAAATCAGGAAATTAGCTATGATTACGTAACATGTATTACGTAATAGAGAATTACTTTAAGAGTTTAATAATATATTTTTTATATTTATAGCTGTTTTATTTAATTAGTTATTAAGGATTTCCTGCAAGTTCAAGGTAACGATATTTTCACTTGGAAAGTTTTTCGAAAATGAAATATTTTTAACTTTTTTTCGAAAAAACCAAAATTTTCAAACTTTTTTTATAAATCGAAATAAATGGATAAAATTAATCTGTTTAGTGCTTTTGCTTAATTTTTACTTAAAATAATCAAATATAATTTTTTAAAATTAATAAGTTAAATATTAAAGGATTTAGAAATTTTCGAAAAAATAAAAAATAAAAAATTTAGTTTTTAGTATTTCTTTAGTTACTAATTAACTAACTAAGCTTAGTTTTTAGTTAGTCACAGGCCTGACTAAAACTAATTTAGTTAGTTAGTTTTCTTACGTAATCCTAGTTAGTTAGTTAGTAACTAAAAAAAACTAAAAATTAATAGTTTTTTTTTCAACCCTGTTTTTAAACATTAAGTTCGAATTTACCCGCGATTTTTTTTAAAATTAAATTCATTATATAAAATGTTTATAAAATTATTATTAAATTAAATGTTTAATTTAACTTAAAAAAGAAAATTTAAATAATTAATTATTAATTAATTATTCGATTAATCGATTTATTTATATAAAAGTTTAATTAATTAAATGAAATTAATTTAATTAAATTAAAAGTTAAATTTTTAATTTAATTTAAAAACATTTAATTATTTATATAATTAAAATATTACATTTAAATTTAAATAATTAATTATAAAAGAAATTTAAAAGAAAATTAAAAAATCGTTAAAAATTTATAAAAATTTATAACGAAATTAATAAAAAAAAAACGAAAAATTAAAGTTAAAGTTAAATCCGGGTTTAAATTTAAATTTAAATTTAAGTTCGAAAAAGTAAATAAAAAAACAAGTTCGAATTTAAATTTAAGTTTAAAAAAAACGAAAAATTAAATTAAAAAAAAAATCGAAATTAAAAAAAAAATTTATTATTAATAATATAAAAACAATTAATTAAACACTTTTACAATCGTAAAATAATATAAAAAATTCGAATAAATAAACGTATTAAAAAATTAAACTTTTATATAAAATAAAATAAATAACGATTAAATTTCGAACGTATTTTAAAACTCGGGTTATTATATTTTTTAATTAAAAAGTCCTTTAATTATACGTTAATTTTTATTAATTATAAAATTAATTATAAGTTTTTATTTATTAATTAATAAATTATATTAATTACCGTAATAAAAAAAAAGTTTTTTAAAAATAATTTTTTAAAAAAAAAATATTTTTTACGGAAAATATTTTTCTTTTTTTCATGTATTTTTTTATATAAATTTAATAATAAAATATTTCCGTGGAATTTATTATGCCGTAAAATTATTTTTAAATTTATTAATTATTTTATAAATATTTTTTATTTTTAAAAAATTTAAAAAATAATTCTTTTTATATAAATAATTTTTCCCGAAAATAATTATTTTATTCGTTTTTTATAATAAATATTTATATTTACTTTTTTAAAATTAAATATTTCGTTTAAAATTATTTTTTAATTATAAAATTTTTTTTAAAAGAATATTAAGAATTATTTTATATTAATTAAAATTATTTTATAATAATAAATACCATTTTATATTAAAAAAACCATTTTTTAATAATAAAAACCATTAATAAAATATTAAAATTCATTTTTTATTAAAAGAAATTATTTTATAATAATAAAAATTATTAATTTATCATTAAAAATTCTTTTTAAACGATATTAAAAATTATTTTTTAATAATAAAAATCATTATTTAAATATTAAAAATTATTTTTAATAATAAAAACCATTAATTAAACATTTAAAATTATTTTTTAATTATATAAATCGTTTATAATTAATTACCATTTAAAACTACCCATTTAAAATTAATTTTAAAATTTTTATTTATTTTTTTATTATTATATTTAAAATTAATATTAATTATATAATTATTAATATTATTTTATTTATCTTTTTTTTTTATTAATTTAATTATTAAAAGCTTTTTTAAATCGTTTAAAACTTTTAAGAATAATAATAATTATTAATTTTTTTTAAATTTTATAACGCACGGGATTATTTTTTTAATTTTAATTTTTATGTAATTTAAGAAAATTAAAAATTTTTAAAAATTTAAAAATCATTTCGTAATCGAAAATCCCGTTATAAATTTAAGTTACGTTATATATAAAACTTTCGTATCGTTTATTAACTTCGTTAATTATCGACGTTTTTTTTTCGGTTATTTAACATTAATAATAAAAAATAATTAATTTTATTTTATTTTTTAAAAACATTTGAAATAAATTTTAATATCGATATTAAAGTTTTTTACATTTTTTTTAATGTTTTTTTAAAACTCCACGCGTTTTATTTTTAATAAAAAAATAAAAGCTTTTATTTTTTAAGTTTTTATTATTATATTTTTTTATTTATTAAAAGTCGAATATTTTATAAATATAAAATATTTATCGTATTTTTATGTTTTTTACGCCGTTTTTACACCCGTTTAAATAATAATAATATATTTACATAAAATAAATTAAAAAACATTAATTTTTTACGTTTATTCGTTATATAACTCGCGTTAAATAAAAAAAATAATAAGTTTCGAAAAAATAAAACGTTATTTTCATTAATTTTTAAAATAATATATAATATTTTTAAACCACTTTTTTTTTTAACTTTTTTTTCGTTTTAAATAATTTATTCTAGTTTTTTATTTAAAAATAATTCATTTAAATAAATTAAAATTAACTTTTTTATAATTATTCGTTACATTTAAAATTATAAAAATTTTCTTAAAACTTTCACGTTTTATTACATTTATTTTTTATAATTTTTTATTTATTTTTAATATTTATTTAACACCGGGGTTTAAAACTTTTTCCGTTTTTATTATAAATATTATAATAATTATAAATGTAGTTATTATTTATTTAATAAATTAAAACGATAATACGTTTTTATCGTTAAAAATATTATTTTAATTAAATATTTAAAAAATATTCGAACCGTAAATAACGTTAAACGCATTTAAATTAACTTTAATTTTAATTTAAATATAAAATTCTTTCCGACTTTTTTAAATAATTAAATTTCGATTAATTTTTATAAAGTAATTTTTAATAAAAATATAAATAAAAAATTAAATAAATAAAATTAAATAAATAAATTAATAAATAAAAAAATTAATATTTAAATATTTAAATATTTAAATATTTAATATATTTAAATAATACGAAATTATTAAAATTAAAATTAAAATATATAAATTATTTACATATAATTATTCGTATAAAATTTTATATTTTAAATTAATAAACTTTTTTTATTAATATATATATTAAAAATATTAAAAAATAACGAAAATACGTTAATATTTTAAGTCACGTTTTTTATTATTTACGAAATAACTTTATAAATATTAAAAATTAAAAAATATTTTCGCATTTCGTAAATTAATTTCTTTTTTAAAAATTTAACTTTTTTTTCGGTTAATTTAAATTTTTTATTAAAGTTTTTTATTTATTTAAATAATATATAATCGTTTTTTTTAAAAAAAACTTAAATATATTTACATTATTTAAAAATAAAAATAATTAAAAATATTTATTTTTAATATTATTATAATCGTTACCCGTTTTAATTTTATTAAATATTTTAAAAGTTAAAAAATTTTAAAATTAAACCGCGTTAACGTTTTAATTTTTTTTATTTTATTTTAAAATAATATTTTTATTTTTAAAAATAATATTTTTACGAAATTAATAATTTTCATCGTTATTTTTATTATTATCATCGTTAATTTAATTATCGAAAAATTAATTATTTTCGTTTAATAAATTATATATATTTAAATTTTTTTAATTAATTTTTATTAAAAAATTTTCGTTATTTAACGAATCGTTATCGTTAATTTAATCATTATTAAATAACGGATTATTATTTAATTAATTTAATTTATCGTTATTTAAATCGAATTATTTATTATTATTAATAAAAATCCCTTTTTTTCGATTTTAATTATATTAATTTCGTATATTACGTTTAATAAAATTTAATTATATATAAAATATATTAACATTAAATATTTAAATAAATATTTAAATATAAATATATTAATAAAAATTAAAATATTTTTTCATATTAACCCGTTTTTAAAACCGAAAATAAATCGTAATATTATAAACTCGTTATATTATTTTAAAAACGTTTTTAATAACGTAATTTTAATAAACACGAAAAATTAAAACATTTAAATAATTTATAAATAATATAAATATTAAAATTATATAATTTTAAATAAAAATATTAATTAAATATTTAAATATATATATAATAAAATAAGAGCAATGCTAGCCGCGCAGTATGGGGTTCGGCTAATTTCCCGCGCAGTATCGGATAAAAGAAATGCCGAAGAACGGTGTACATTTTGTCCCATACAAATTGGGTGGTGTCTCATGTACCTGTTTTAGCTTCGAACCTTATTCTGATACTTGTAACTTTTTCAACACCCTCAACTTTGAATCAATTGTTTCTCGATCAATCCAGCTTCAACTCTTTGATAATTAGGATTGACGTAATCGCATCAAAAGGACGAATTGAATGAACCTAGTTGCATCAAGTTTGGGACTCAAAAAGCTGTTCCAGCGTTGAATCTAAGTCAGATCGCTCAGATTGCAACAGGATCAACAGCCAGAACCTGGAAGTAGACAGCCCTTTCGATCCAGCTTTTCAAGTCGAATACTTTTTCAAATGAATGATCAATCGAACAGAAGATAGATCGATCCAACAGCTTTCGATTAAGTCAGTTTCGAAAGTTTGAATTAAAAATTGAATCGAAAAAGAAGGGTTAAAGATAGGTTGATACAAGAGAAAAGCCAGGTCTGGACTTGTCGGAAAGTGTACAAGTTCAATTGAACTAGCGCGAAAAGCTTATTTTTGACAGTACAAGCAATTGTATGGCTTTTTGTATGGGAGAACAGGTACTCGTTCGAACCGCGCTAATTTAGCGGTACTGCGCGGGAAGCTAAGCGAACCCCATACTGCGCGGCTAGCATTGCTCTAAAATAAAAGTTATAATAAATAAAAAATAAATAAATAAATATCGAAAAAATAATATTTTTAAAAAAAATAAAAAATAAATAAATAAAGTTTCGAATTTAATATAAATTTAATAATATTTAAATACTTTTTTATTTATTTAATATAATAATAAATAATTATTTATTTAATTATTTATTTATAAAATAATTATATAAATATTTAAAACATTTTTAAATATATTAAAAAAAAGTTTAAAATATTATTAAATAATAATATATTAAAATAATATAAAAATAAAAAAATAAAAATTTTTATAATAAAAAATTTATAAAATTTATTTTTAAAATTATATATAAATATAATACTTTTTTAAAATAAATTTTATAAATAAATAAACACGTAATAATAATAAATAATAAAATTTAAAAAACTTAAATAAATTTTAAAATTATTATTAAATTAATTATCGTAAATTTTTATAAATCGTTACTTATTTTTATTTATTTATTTATTTAAATATTTATTTTATTTAATATTTATTTATTTATTTAATATTTATTTATATAAATTTTAAATTACATTTATTTTTTTCATGGTTTTTTTTACATTAAAAACATTATTTATTTATTTTTTATTTATTTATTTATTTAAATATTTAAACATTTAATAATTTTAATTTACGTATTTTAAATATTTAACTTTTTATTTTATATTTATTTATTATTCTTTTTAATATATTAAAATTATTTACATTTAAAAATTTATTTTATTTTTTAAAATTATTTAAATATTTAATAAATATTTTAAATTATATTTTTTTTATGTTTTTTTATATAAACGGTATATTTTATTTAAAATAATATTATTTACGTTATATAAGTTTTAATAATACGCGCGTTATATTAAAAAAAAACTTAACGTTAATTTAAACGCGTTATAAATTATATCGAAATATTACTTTATATTTAATTAATTTAAACTTTTTATAATTATATAAATTTAAAGTTTAAATTTTTTAAATTTAATTTAATAAAAAACGTTCGATTTAAATTATCGTTTATTTTATTTATAAATATTTAAGTTTAAATTTAATTATAAAATTTAAAATTAAAAATTAATTATTACTTCGATCGATTCGAGTTAATTTTAACTTTTTTTAATTTTAATCGTAAATTTTTCGTTTAAATTAACTTTAATTATAATGTAATTTATTTTATTCGAAAACGTTTTTTAAAAATAATTAATTAATAATAATTATTAAACTTTTAAACTTAATTTAATTACGAAATAATTAATTAAAAATTTAATATTACGAAAAAATATAAATGTTAAAATAATTTAAATTAAAATATTTTAATTTTTATTTAAATTATATAAAATAATATATACATTTTTCGCCGGCGTTTTTCCGAGCTTATATAACGTAATAATTAACGCGAATTATATAACGTAAATAATATTACTCTTTATTTAAATAAATATTTATTTATTTAATAATTTAATTTATTTTTTTTATTTAAATAAATAAATAAATATTTATTTATTTATTTTATTTAAATAAATATTTTAAATTATATTTTATTTTTTTATATAAATATTTATTTATTATTTATTAATATTTAATTATTTATTTATTTTTTTAAAAATTTAATTTAAAAATTTTTTTAAATAAATATTTATTTATTTATTTAATTTAATTTTTTTCATTTATTTTTTTATTTAATTTTTTACTTTTTTTTTATTTAATTTTTTACTTTTTTTTATATATATATTTTTATTTCATTTTTTATTTAATTTTTTATTTTTTTTTTATTTACTTTTTTACTTATTTTTTTATTTATTTTTTTACTTATTTTCTTACTTATGCCCGAGTTTTAAGAAAGTTATTGTCTCGGGAAAAATAAGGAAGGTTTCCGAATTAAGCTTAACAAATTACTAGAGTAGGAAATTTTTTCAAACGGGGTTTATGGCAAAACGCTCGCGCCCGTGTGGCTTTCAATCGCCCATTTCACCCACTCGTCGCAGACCCACTTATTCAAAGCTTTCAACCAATCAAATCGTATCAAAGGCTTATGTAATTACTGTTAATTCAATCACGCCGGTTCAACAGTCAGTTCAAAGATCAGTTCAAAGATCAGTTCAACGATTAGTCAGATCAGTCCCTGGATCAGTTGTTCGATTAGTTGAATAATCAGTCAATCAGTCCCTGATCCAGGACCTGGATCAGTTCAACAGTCAGTTCAACAGTAAATCGATCGATTAGTAAATCAGTTGCCAGGTCGTTTCGAAAGTCAGTTGAATAGTCAGGTCCTAATCCAGGTCTTAGATCAGTTTTTTGATCAGATCGTAAATCAGTCCCTTAGTTTAAAAGTCCGTTCAAAGATCAGTTCAAAGACCAGTTCAACGATTAGTCAGATCAGTCCCTATAGTAGTTCAACAGTCAGTAATTCAGTCGCTGGACCAGGGACTAGATCAGTTGTTTGATCAGTTCGAAAGTCAGTTCAACAGTAAGTAAATCAGTTCCTAATCCAGGAACTAGATCAGTTGTTCGATCAGTTCAAAGGTCAGTTCAATAATCAGTTCAACATTCAGTAGATCTATTAGTAAGTCAGTCACTAGATTGGTTCAAAAGTCGGTTCGAACGTCAGTAAATCAGTCCTTAATCCAGTCCTTAGATCAGTTCAATAGTTAGTAAATCGGTCCCTGGTCTAGTGCCTGATTCAGATCAGCGATTAGTAAGATCAGTTCTTCGATCAGTTCAGCAGTCAGTAAATTAGTCAGATAAGTCCCTGATCCAATCCCCGATCTAGTCCCTAAATCAGTTCGAAAGTCAGTTGAATAGTCAGTCAATCAGTCCCTGGATCAGTTATTAGATCAGTTCAATCAACGGTTCAACAGTCAATCAAATAATCAGTAAATCAGTCACTGAATTAATTCAATAGTCAGTTCAAAAGTAGGTAGGTAGGTGAATCAGTTCGATTGAAAGATCAAGCAAATCGAAGATTAGGTAATCAATAAAGGGATGCCACCAATCAGGGAGCGCGGCGATCGGGTAGCTTACGTAACAAATATTAATAATCAAGAGGAATTCAAAGTCAGTTCAGTTCGATCAGTTCAGTTCGATCAGTTCAGTTCGATCAGTTCAGTTCGATCAGTTCAGTTCGATCAGTTCAGTTCGATCAGTTCAGTTCGATCAGTTCAAGGTCAGGTTCCTGACCTTAAAAGGGGTGGACGAGGTCTTATATAATCGATAAAAGGGTCCGAGGCCCTGAAATCAGGATGACTAAGGTGATTAAGCGGTCCTGGGGAGGTTGGGTGGCAGGAGGGGTGGCAGAGACGAAACCGGGCCCACTTATTCGAATAAATTATCCAATAAAAGAAACAGGGTTTTGTAACGCATTGACCACTTTCTGACAACGGGTTTAAATCCACCCGCGACTTTTTTTTTAAATTAAATTCATTATATAAAGTTTTATAAACACGTTAATTATATATATATTATATAATATATATATTATTAAATAAAATAATAAAAAATTATTTATTAAATTTAAATAAAATTTATATAATTTATACGTATATTTTTATAAAATAACGGTTAATATTAAAAATTTATTATTATTTTATACGTTTTTATAATATTAAAAAGCCGTTTAACGTTTAAAACCGTTTTAATTTTAAAAGTTTTATAAATTAATAATATTTAATAAATTTTAACGATTTTATAAAATTATTCGTAAAATTTTCGTTAATTAAAACGTATTTAATTATTAAGTATTTTTTTTTAATTTTTTAACGTATATAATAATAATTTTTTTAAATATAATGTTTTTATTTATTTATTATTATATTTTTATATTATTTTTTTATTATATTATTATTTAATTATAAAATAATTAATTTTTTTAATATAATACGTAATTTAATTAAAAAATTACGAATTTAAGTTTTATTAATTATTATTATAATTAAAATAATATATTTAATTTTATTTAAATTTTATATTATTATTTTTTATAATTTTAAAAATTATAAAACCGAAGTTTCGATTATAAAATATATAATTTTTAATATAAATTTTCCGGTAATTAAATTTATTACGTAATTAACGTTAATTATTTTATATAATTTTAAATTATTATATTTAATATAAACGTATTTTTTTATAAATTTTCGATATTTTAATATTTTTTAAAGTTTATTTCGTAAATATTTTATTATTTATTTAATTTCGGTTAAATATTTATTCGTAAAATTATTTATAAATTTAATTTAAATGAAAATTAAAAAATTAATATTTAATTTAATAAAATAAATTAAAAAGTTTATTTTATTTATAAAAAAATATATTAATATATATTATAATTATTCGTATAATTTTTTTTATTTTAAAAATAAACATATTTTTAACTTTAAAAATCGAACGATAAATTAACATTTTTATTAATATTAAATTTTATTTTTATTAATATTTTTTTAATATATTATTTTTAATTTAATTTTATATTTTTAATTAATAATAATTTAAATATTTTAATTTTTAAAAATTAACTAATATTTTTTAAATTAATTACGAGGACGTATTTTTTTAAATTTTTTATTACGCGTTTTAATTTTTTAAAAACCGGGTCGAAAAAAAGGAAATTATTAACATAAAAAATTATAACGTTTCCCGTTTTTTCGTTATAATAAATAATATTATTTAATTATAAATATTTAAATTTTTATTTACGTAATAAACTTTTAATTTTTTTTTATTAAATTATATCGAATTATTTTAATTTATATAAAAAATTTATTAATTTAATAATTTTATTAACGTTACCGTAACGGGAAAAAAAAAGTTTTAAAAATTATTTTTCGTATAAAAATATTATTATAAATAAAATATTTTAACTCGGCGTAAATATTTTTACATATAAATTTAATAAGAAAATATATTAATGGAATAATTTATTCCTTAAAATTATTTTTTTTTATTATAATGCTTTTAAAATAATTTCATTTTTATTAAATTATATCGAAAATTATTTTTTCTTATTAAATTATTTTTATAAATCGTTATTATTTTATCGAATAATATTAAAATTATTTTTTAAATTAAAATTAAATTAATAAATAAGAAAAAATTATTTTTTAAATTATAATTATTTTAAACCGTTTTTTAAATAATTTTATTTTTATTAAATTATTTTAATAATTATTATAATAAATCGTTATTATTTTATTTAATAATATTATTAATATTAAAATTATTTTTTAAATTAAAATTAAATTAATAAATAAAAAAAAATTATTTTTTAAATTGTAATTATTTTAATTTCGTATTTAATTATTTTTTAAATAACTTTATTTTTATTAAAATATTATGAGAATTATTTTTTCGATTATAATAAAATTAATAAATAATAAAGAATTATTTTTTAAATTATAATTAATTTAATTAGTTTAATTAATTTAATTAATTTAATTAATTTAATTAATTTAATTAATTTAACCCGTTTAATTAATTTAATTAATTTAATTTATTTATTTTATTACGTATTTATTTAATTTATTTAATTTATTTAATTTATTCGATTTATTCGATTTATTCGATTTATTCGATTTATTTAATTAATTTAATTAATTTAATTAATTAATTCGATTAATTTAATTAATTTAATTAATTCGATTTATTCGATTTATTCGATTTATTTAAAGCTTTATACTTGATTTTTTTATTTTTATTTTAACGATACTTTTATTAAGTACTTATTTCGATATTAACTTAATAAAATACATGGTAAAATACTTACCGCTTTCGTTACTTTTTTTTTTATTTCTTACTTTTTACTTATTTATTTACTTACTTTCTTTTATTAATTTTTTTATTTTTTTATTTTTTAATTATATAATTATATAATTTATTAATTTATTTACTTATTTATTTATATATATATATATATACGTACGTACGTATTTATTTATTAATTTATTTATTTATTTATTTATTTATTTATTTATTTATTTATTTATTTATTTATTTATTTATTTATTTATTTATTTATTTATTTATTTATTTATT